>NC_081181.1:140333408-140619268 GCF_029867415.1 Vicia villosa | reverse complement strand
GTTTTCGACTGTTCTTTGATTTGAGTCGTTCTTCGAATTATATAGTAAGAAGTGGGAGTGGATGCTATAAATGCATCAACAGAGTCCCAAGCTTCGACATCTTATCATTAATGAGGTTTTAAAACTAATTTGTTTTCATTATTCATTTTGTTCTACCTTTACATGTCTTAATTAACTTCATTTTTCTTTTTATTTTTTGGTTGGAACTAAATTAATGGTTCACAGGAAATAGAAGAACTTAAATTAGTTAGTGAAGGTATATATCTTGTGTTTACAATTTATGACATCATTGCTTATCATGTGTCAGTGAAAAACTCAAGTTTCACATCCACTAAAAGTAGTGCCTAATAAAAGCTTAAAAAGTTTGGACTATTCAACTTTTACTAGCCAACTTTGTGAGAATGAGTTAGTCTAAAAACCAAATACCACTTTGACAGAAGATAGAAACAAGAAGGTGTAAGGAACTCTATGTGTGAACGTCCTTTTCCAAATATCACCATAAGCAGGGACTTCAAGGACTTCATGTCATTTGAAGGTACCTTGTGAACCTATAAAAGAGGAATTTCCCAGCAGCAAAGCAATGAATACATCATCATATATCCAATGCAAGTATACAACCAATGTGGAAAAAAACACAAATGTACCTTAGCTTTGTTAAAGACAAAACTTCCATCCACATCTTTAAAATAGAGATACTATGAATGAGACCCCTCACCAACATGCCATTAGCCATAAATGAACTAGCCATCTAAATATAATTTTTCATAACACAACAAAGTATCATAATATTGACAATCATATGATAAAACAACTGTGCATCTATTGTGTGCAGGTCATGAACATATCATACAACCCAGTAATAGACCTAAAGAATTAATAACAATTAAGCTAAAATGAATAAACTTAGGGTTCATATCAATATTAAAGTCTTTGCTGGAAACCAAATATGAAGAAGGCTTATCATATCCTCTGAATTTTTTCCAAAGCTGAATCAACAAAAATCATATCATCATTCATTTCAAAGTTTAAAAAATCGGATAAGAATATTTTTATATAAAAAAAAGACCTGAATAAGATTGAGCGAGGTGGATTCTCCTCTATAATAGTCATTTATATCCATGTGAAGATCCTAAACATGAGTGAATCAAACACATTGGATCTATATATGTATGAATCGACTACAGAAATAACATAATATTAACAAAAAAAAATGGAATGTTGCGAAGAGTTACTTACCTTGAGGCTATCAACAAAGAAAAGACCACTGAGAATGAATTCCTTTAGACCAGTTCCCAAAACAATCAGGTCGTACTCTTCATCCTTTTTCTTGGATCTCCGATCGGAATCAAAAGGGGGTTTAGGGTTTTGTGACTTTGCTTAAAATCAAAATGAAAAATTCAGAAGAAGGAGTATGGATCTTGAATTCCTAACCCTAGATTTAAGGAAAAGAATGAAATTGGCATTGAGGATGAGGATGAGATTCTGCGTACGATGAAGGAATGGTTAGATTACTGAGTCACAACTCAAAATAAAATAAAATACTGTGTATATATTGTATTATATGTTTATATTGGGTGTTTTTTTTTTAAAGAAAAAGGAAATATCAATTAGAATATTTGGTTAGAGTAAAATGAAAATTTTTATCATGGATCGAACACGCGACCAACGTGCCCCACTTTTTATAATTTTTTGGGAAGATTTACAATACAACTTTCTAACAAAGCGCCATTATACAACAGCCTTTTTATTAGCGTTCCTCATAAAAGTGATATTAAACTATAGTATTATTTTTTTGTTAGTAATCTATAATAGCACTTATAAGTAAAGAGCTATCATAAGTTTAAATTTGAAAATTTTAATAGCACTTTAAAGAAAAACGCTATTATACTAGTGCTATTATAGATCAAAATTGTAGTAGTGATTATTAGGAAGCCAACCAAGATCCACTCCCGTTCTCGTGTTAGGTGCATGAAGGAGGCCAAGAGGAAGGGTCGTCATTTTGGATATGGTAAGGGCAAGGGTACATGAGAGGCAAGGCTCCCCACCAAGATCCTTTGGATGAGGAGGATGTGTGTCCTCAGACGTTTGCTTCGCAAGTACTGAGAAGCAAAGAAAATTGACAAGCACATGTACCATGATATGTAAATGAAGGTGAAGGGTAATGTCTCCAAGAACAAGAGAGTTCTTATGGAGAGTATTCACAAGTCCAAGGGCAATAAGGCAAGAGAGAAGACGTTGTCTGATCAGTTTGAGGCCAAGGCCCAAGAGGGTTAAGAACAAGGCATGCAGGGAAAGGAAACATGCCCGAAGAGAAAAGCGCTTTGCTCAAGGTACTGGAGAGAAGGGAGCAGCAACAACCCAGCCTGCCCAACCATTAAAGAAATTCAAGAAGTAGATCAAGTATTTAGTTTGAGATTTAATTTTATCTAATATTTCAGTTGTACAAGTACAATTTGGTATTTTTTTTTTGCCAATTTTGGTATGGATATGGTGCATTTGGTTGAGAAAAAAACCCGTTAATTTTACCAAACACTTCAATTAGCTTATAAGTTATCAGTCTCAACCATCCGCTATAAGCCACCAGTCATCAGCCATCAGTCATAAGCTATAAGCTATCAACTAGCTTATCAGTCAACCGCTATTTTTACCAAACAGACCCTTAACCTTTTTCTCAATTTTATAAATAATTTAGTTTCCTGTGTCATTTACTCTCCTATTTATACCACAAATATAAAATATAAAAACATATTTAAGCATAATTTTACGAGTGAGAATAAGTTGATCTTAAAAAATATCTCTAAAAAATTATTATAAACAATTAATTTAATTTTCAATTATTATTATTATATATTATTATCAAGCACACTAAATTTTATATAAAATTAAAATTATTTATATTAGTTATATATTTTTAAATTTATTATATTTTTATTTAAAATTATTCAATGAAATATCAATTAATTTAAAATTTATAAAACAAATTAAATTTTGTAGAGTTAAACTTCTATTATGAAACTCTTCTAGACAAAAAAGATAGAAAAAAATATTCATTTAGAATTGAAATTTCAAGATACCATGCGGTGTAGATATTCATTTAAAATTGAAATATGACGGGGAGCTGTCATATATTGTAGGTTTGTAAAAATTATAAATATGATACAATAAAAAGGATTTAAAACTGATATTTGACGGAAATCTGTTATAAATTTTAGGTTTGGAAAAATTTACTAATATGTAAAAAGTAATGTTATTTGAATAGAAAAAATAATTTTATTCAAATATGTAGTTTCAAAATTAACTCATTTGGATTCAATTGAGTTCTGTTAACTCATCTGAATTCACTGGTAGATGTTAATGTATCTATGATATACCATTGTAGACTGCTCATTTTAATATCTTTTAAATATTTTTCTTGCTACTGTTTTATATAATTGAAGTTAGAGAATCGGTTGTACGATTTATTGTATGTACGAATCAATGCTTAAAAGTTGGTGCATATTATTAACATATATTTATGTCAATAATAATCAATTGAAGAAGGGATTCAAACTTTACAAAATTATTGTAGGTACGAATCAATGCTTAAAAGTTGGTGCATATTATTAACATATATTTATGTCAATAATAATCAATTGAAGAATGAATTCAAACTTTACAAAATAATGATTTGGTAAACATGTGATGTGGAATCAGAAGGGACTCGTGCGATAGCACGGGTTTGTTACTAATATTTATTCAAATGGAAAGAGTAAATAAATCAACAAATAAATTCACATTAATAGCATAAAACAAAGAGTTTAATTTATATGCAATGACAATATAAAATTATTTTACACTGTCATCCAATAAAAAACTACCAAAGTATATTGTCATTAAAATTTTTTTTTAATTAAAATGTAATTTATTCTGATACAAGACTATGATTGGTTAACAGTGTAAAATTATTGTACACTGTCAGTGTATGAACCTTTTTCTCTAAAACAAACTCATAAACTCATATTAATAACATAAAACAAAAAGAGAAAAAAAAACTCATCACCAAGACGAAAATAAAACAATGATATCACAAACAAAAAAAATTATTTTATGTGAAAAAATCCAATTAAAAAAATATAAACACGATAAAGAAGGTGATTCTATATCAAAATTGATTTTAAATCATCCCTTTATTAGACAATGAAAAGGAAAAAGAAAAACTATTTTTTTATCCAAAATCTCTATCACCTCTCTATATAAAATAGTTTTATCTCTATCACGATAAAGAAGGTGATTGTGTAATATTCCAATTGCAATTAGATCTACAAGTTGATATATCTCTATCACCTCTCTATTTTAATAGTATTATCTCTCCATATTTAATTACGGTTATCAAAATTAAAACAATATTCATTCATGTAGTTAGAGTAAATAAATCAACCACAACAATGCAAATTCTGCACAAATTAAAAAGATGAAATTGTAAATAAATCAACAAAATCTTTTATTTTATGTGAAAAAATCAATTAAAATAAAAAAAAGAAAGTAAACACGATTAAGAAGGTGATTCTATACCAAAATTGATTTTAAATCATCCCTTTATGAGACGGTGAAGAAGAAGAAACTATTTTTTTAATCCAAAATCTCATTATATTGATAAGTTATTGTTACATTGAGTTTTTAATTTACTCAAATACAATACATTTATTAAGAAATAAAAATATGTATTGCATTGGTACCTATGGATCCCAAGAATCGCAAACCAATTTATTGGAAGATAGAACCTTACATGGCCCTGATTCTGTAATATTCCAATTACAATTATATCTACAAGTTGATAGATCTCTATCAACTCTATATATAACATAATAATGTGTTTCACTATTCCATTGAAATTTGCAGGGGTAATATCTTCCATCAACTTCAAAACTAGTATTCCAACCAAAAGTAGTACCAGGTTTAAGAACATGAACTCCAAGATCATGACTCCCTGGATCTCCCGATCTGCAATGAAGGGTTAAATTTAAGTTTCCTTTCAAAGAGTTGGTAACATTCACATGTGTTCCAACAATATCATCAACATATAACAACATCAACATACACAATAACATCAACTTTGGGATGAAATGTGACATTGCCATTTCAATTTTAATTTTTCTTATGGAAATGAATAGACAAAGTTTAACTGATAGATATAAGAGAGATATATATTTATAAGAAAATTAAACGTATCAATATTTACTTATTACACTGACAATATATTACATAAGTTTTATTAATATAGAAAATTTATTATAATATATTTATCATAAACTTATTTAATAAAATAATAATTTTATTAATATAGAAAATTTGTAAATTTATTATTTAGTATTCAGGTCTCAGTCTTAATATTTATAAATTCCTGTGGAAGATAGCCTGGCAATCCTATCTTATCTTGATAAAGTTCAATGGATTAATTCATCATAAATGTATATATAAAAAGATATGTATTATGTAATATAAAATTATCAAGGGTTCATTTATTTTGACTTTTTAAAAATTAATTGTTATAATGTAACATATGTTTGTGTAAAAAATAATTCAAAAACAATTCTTAAAAAGTTTTTAAAAAATTTAATTGGAATAATTATTCTTAAAATATTATTATAGGTATTTCATCATCTGATCAAAAGTTTTTTTAGATATCAAAATTTTAAAAAATCACGCTAAAAATTGTTCTTTCAATTAAAAATTGAAAACCATGTTATAAAATCCATTTTAAAAAATACAATAAAAATCTATTTTTTTAAAGTGAAACAAAATGACCCTAAACTCAAACAAAATTAAAAATAGAGTAAAGACTCATTTTGGTTTCTCACAAAAATTACGCAACTCAAATTAGTTCTTCACAAAAAAAATGGCCCAATTTAATCCCTTACAAAATTGAACCGGACCATATTAGTCCTTTTATTAATATTTTTTCAGACCTGTTTTTTTCTACTTTTAAACTGAGATTGGACTGCCACGTTGTATTTAATTTTTATTTTTCATTTTTTATTTTTTATTTTTAAATAATTATGAATTAATAATATCCAAAAAGCCAAAATTGTTTTTTATTAGGAATAAAAACACAATACTTTTAAACAATATCTTAAATCTTTACCACTAGGCCAATATGCATTCATGAAAATAATTCCAAAAAAAATTAAGGGTTAATTGTACGATCCCCCCTACCATTAGGGCGAGATTTGGTATCACCCCCCTTAAGATATTTTTTTAGTAACGCACCCTTGTAAAACCTGTAAACCCTTTTCACCACACCCTTTTACCAAGACCTGCTGACTGTGTATTATTTATTGCTGACTGTGTATCATTCAAACTGGTCCAGGTGGCAATTGAATTTATAAAATACCATTGTGTAATATAATTCCTCTTACATGTTTAGAAACCATTCAGTTTCACCCCCGTAAAACTTAGGTTTCGTTTCTATTGCCATGGGTGTGGACAAGGCGAACGGAGAAGATGACGCGAAGGCTGGGAACGGCGAAGCAACGGTGGAATCGTCTCAGGTTAGTTTAAAAGAGCATATCTGCAACTTGTTTCTAACATGCATGTTTATTTTGTTGTTTTAAATGTTGTGAACAACCTGCAGAGAACCGGAAGGTTTAACGCCGTTATTTGTCACGGTGGAGAGTTCATTCAACGTAGTCATGGTGAAACGATTTACAGGGGTGGTTCATCAACTTTGATTTCTGGGGAACAATTAGATTTGTGGACCTTTGAGCGCATTCAAAACCTAATTTCTGGGTGGGGTTACTTAGAAGGTTCTTACAAAGTGTGGACGAAAATCACTGACATTGATAGCAACTACTTTCAGATTAAGAGTGATGATGATGCGTATGATTTTGGTGCATATTGTTGTGCGATGCAAGTTGATGGGGTACTGTGTGTTGAACACGCTGCGTGCATAAGTGTAACTGGGAGCAATCAAAACTTTGTGTCTGAGTTAGAGGATAGTGATGAAGAGATTGTTGAAGGGTTGAACGATAGCGAGGATGAAAGGACGACTGCCATAGCTGATGGTTTTGATGGTATTGATGACACTATACCACTTAGTGAGGGTCCAGTCATAGCAGGGTTGTTAACATATCCATATTATGTAACTGTGTTGTCTTTTATGTTTTAGGGATTGATGCCATGTTATGTAACTGACTTGTCTTTGGTGTTGTAGGGATTGGTAGCAGTATTTGAAGAGATGTTTGAAAGAGTTGAGCATAGGCTATGCCTTAGGCATTTATATGCCAATTTTAAGAAGAAATTTGGTGGGGGAGCACTCATAAGAGATTTAATGATGGGAGCAGCCAAAGCAACATATCATCAAGCATGGATGCAGAAGATGGATGATTTGAAGAAGGTAGATCCGAATGCTTGGACATGGCTAATGGGAATTCCTCCTAAAAGTTGGTGTAAGCATGCATTTAGTTTCTTCCCTAGGTGTGATGTATTGATGAACAACATAGCTGAATCTTTTAATGCCACAATTCTAATTGCTAGAGATAAACCAATTTTGACAATGTGTGAGTGGATTAGAAAATATCTGATGAATAGGTGTAGTAATGCTACCTTGAAACTTGATAAGTGGCCACACAAAGTGATGCCAATTCCTAGGAAAAGACTAGATTCTGAGGTTGCTTTGAGTGGGCTTTGGCTGCCAACTTGGGCTATGGGTGAACAATTTCAGGTGACTCATGCTTATAATAATCAGGAATTCATAGTTGATATAGGAAAAAGGTCCTGCAGTTGTAACTTCTGGGAGTTAGTTGGTATTCCCTGTAGGCATGCTGTGGCTGCATTGGGATTTAGGAACCAGAACCCAGAACTGTTTGTTCATGAATGTTACACAAGGGATAAGTATGCCCTTTGCTATGGATTTGCTGTTAGCCCTATAAATGGACGTGATATGTGGCCCGAGGTTGAAACTGAAGAGCTCTTACCTCCTACATATAAAAAAGGGCCTGGTAGACCAAGAAAGCTAAGAATTAGAGAGACTGGTGAGGAAGGAGCTAGAAGAAGGTTACCAGGGGTTTCATATAGATGTACTAGGTGTGACAAGATTGGACATAACGTAAAGTCGTGCAAGAGCAAGAAACAAGATCCTAATGCCTTGAAAAGAAAGGTATGTTAGTATTATCTTTGTATGTTAATCATGTATTCATATATTTTTATCCTTGTATGTTTATTATGTTGTGCTGAATATCTTACAGAAGAAGAAACAACCTTCTGCTGCTACATCTACTCAACCTAGTGCTACATCTACTCAACCTAGTGCTACAACTGATCAAAATGGTGGGGATGCTGCATCTGCTCAAAATGGTGCTACAGAGTCTCAACCTGTTGGTGCTGCATCTGCTCAAAATGGTGCTACAGAGTCTCAACCTGTTGGTGCAAATGAGGTTACTAATTCTGTTGTCAAAGATTCATTGTTTGGGGATATAAGTGATGCCATGATTGCAAGTCTACCCGACATAAGTGTACAAACAACAACAACTATAGGCTCAACAAGTAGCATAGACAAAGGCAAAGGGAAGGTGAAGCAAGACAAAGGCAAGGGGAAGGTGAAGCAAGAATTCAAACCATTGCGAAAGAGGTGTAGTGAGAGAATCAAAGAGAATTGGTTTAAAAAACCAAAACCATTTACAGGTCCTGGATCAAAACCTGAAGAACCTTTCTGTTTTACAGAAGATGAAGAAGAAGAGCAGGTTCCAAAGAAGGGTACCCCTAAAAAGACTCCAAAGAAGACTGTGAAGAAGAAGTCCATTCAGGATCTCATTAGTTGATTATGTTATGCACAATGATATGCACATCTGTTGGTGCTTTTTATGTTATGACATGTTATGACAATTGGTAGTATTTTTTGATAGTGTTTTGTGCACATTTGGTTGTGCTTTTTATTAGTCTGTTATGCACATTTGGTTGTGCTTTTTGGTTAGTCTGTTATGCACACATGTTTGTGCTTTTTGGATAACTTGTTTATGCACACATGTTTGTGCTTTTTGGTTAGTCTGTTATGCACACATGTTTGTGCTTTTTGGATAACTTGTTTATGCACACATGTTTGTGCTTTTTGGTTAGTATGTTATGCACACATGTTTGTGCTTTGTTTTAGCAGTTAAATGCACTAACTTGTAATGGATACAATCTGTGACATCTATTAATGATAACAATATGCTTTATATAACACAACAAATGTCAAACAATATTTCTTTCCATTCTTTTCAAACTACATAGAACCAACATTCTTTTCAAAGTACATAGAACCAACCTAGATCAAAATGCACAGAACCACCTTTAAACTCAAAATACATGGATAATTAACCTATTAAAGACACCAAAATACACAATGTCATACTTATTGCTTTCATTACATGAAATTATACAATAAACCAACTATCAAACAACACATAAATATAACAATCTGGATCTGCAAAGTTTTCCTTTTCTGGGCTTCAAGCTTAATCTTCAATTTTACCACTTTCTTTGTCGCTGATTCCAACTGAATTTGAAGTACCTCACACTTCTTGCAACATGGATGAATCACTGTATTGCCTTTGATGGAGTCTCCATTTTCATCATCCCATAAGAACAATTCGCAACTATTGCCAGTCTACAGAACACGAGTGCATAATTACTAACACGAACACACATAAAAAAAACGCAGAACAAGGTTGTTACCAACATACTTACCCCAGCATTGCGACATTTCCAGAACTTTCGATTCCGGTTTTGAACTGTGTTGGAGACCCACATCTTCATGGGTCTATCGCAGCCGCATCTGGGCAACACTTGATGGGACACGGAATCAACACTGCTTCCTCGAGAGCAGCTTCCCACCATAATCAATTGGGTCTACGAATAAGAAGCCTGTAGAAGAACGATTTGGGGATGAAGGTTGCAGAAACACACTGATGAAGAAGAGTATTGGAGCTATGGAGATTTAGGGGCGCCGCATGTAGGAAAAATTGATTTGGGAGAAATATAACCTAGAATCGGTGAAGAAGAAGATGAGTTAAATGATACACAGTCAGCAATAAATAATACACAGTCAGCAGGTCTTGGTAAAAGGGTGTGGTGAAAAGGGTTTACAGGTTTTACAAGGGTGCGTTACTAAAAAAATATCTTAAGGGGGGTGATACCAAATCTCGCCCTAATGGTAGGGGGGGATCGTACAATTAACCCAAAAATTAATAATATCAAATACTTCGAAATTTAAAACAAAAATTATAAAATTTGTACCAATGTAGTCCGGAACCTAAGTCCGATAAATGATAATCACTTTACAACTTGACAAATCAATTTCTATTGTTAATATTCTTAAATTATTGATAAATACTGAACTTAATAATTTAAAACAAACATTTACTTATTTCAAATAACACATATATTTAATTAATTAATAAATTAAATTATATGTAATTGAATTTTTTTATAAAGTGGTCTCCTTCTTTCCGTACCGACTAATCCACCCGAGAGAGTTACTGTCCCACGTAGCCTCTGAAAGTTGGTCCTAGACTCTTTCGAACTCAGGACCTCAAGGGGAGCAAACCCTTGAGACCCAAGCACCCTCCCACTAGACCAACCCTCTCGGGTTATATGTAATTGAAATTAAATAACACAAAAATAAATATTTACTTATTTCAAACAAATTCAAATTAAATAATAATTAATTACTTTAATATTAATTCAATTAATTGTTAAAATATTTAATCAATTTAAATTAAATAATCAATTAATTTTTAAAATTATTTAGTTAATTCAAACTAAATAATGATCAATTAGTTTAATAGTAATCCAATTAAATATTAATTTATTTATTTTATTTGATTAATTATATTTAGGATTTATATTTTATTAATTTTATTTGTTTTTTTATTATTTAAAATTAATAAATATTTATTTGTTTGCTATTTGAAAATGTTTGTTTTGAAATATTTATTTTATTTGAAATATTAATTTATTTAAGTAAATGTTTGTTTTGTATATTTAACTTAAGTATTTTTGCTATTAAGAATATTAATAATTGATATTGATTTGCCTAGTTGTAAAGTGACTATCATTTAACTTGAACGGACTTGAATTTGAAACCCCATTGTTCCAATTTTAACTTTTTTGTTTTAAATTTAAAATATTTAATATTACTAAAAATCGTAGGAAGTATTTGTCATTAATGTACATTGGACTAGTGGTAAGGACTTAAAATATTAGTTAAAGGTTCTGAGTTCAATTCCATATAAACACAATTTTGGTTTTTTTAGTCCAATCACGGTTTAAAAATATAAAAAAAACCGGTTTGAAAAAAAATATTAACAGAAGGAGTAATCCGGTTAAATTTTATAAGGGATTAAATTAGGTACTTTTTCATGTGAGAGATTAATTTGGATTTTGTAATTTTTGTGAGGAATCAGAATGAGTCTTCACTCTTAAAAATATTTTGCTGAAATGAGTAGCATTATTATTGTCAACTATATTAAATATATTTGGTGTTTGAAAGTTCATAAAGTCTAATAAATGTTTTTTTTTCATGAATTACAATAAATTTAATTATATATTTAATTTAGAAAAGTAAAGATATTATTTATAAATTTAATATTTTTTTTGTGATGTATTTTATACTTAACATTTATTTTCGTTCCTTAACTTTAAAAAAATCAATTGAAACCCTTTGAATATTTAAAATACATCATATTAATTTTTTTAGCTGAATTCAAAACATCTTTACATCAAGGAGAGATTAGATATCTCACCTATGTTAGGATTCTTGATAAATGTCAAAATTACGTAAAATACGTATGCCCTTATCTAGAGTCATCTTAATTTTTTTGAGACATTGTGTAGGTTAACCACAGTTCACCCATAGCAAAACAAATAGAGGCCTTATATAATCACTATTTAATATAACAAATATTTTATGAGACCCTTTTTGGCTATATTTTAATCTTGACAAATTTGAGGCCATGTGCAGTAGCCTACCTTGCACGCCCTCAAAGACAACCATGCCCTTATTAACTTAGTTTATCGATAGAAAAATGGATTTATCAATGAAAAATGATAAAAACGCCTATTTGGACTTTTTACTTGCACACTAACTAAAACATGTGAAAAAGACTGAAAAATGACCAAACAGCTTACTAAGACTTTGCCAGAGACACTTTTTACAAGCAAGGCTCGGTAGGCTAAGATCACAGGCGTGCTAAGTGAGTATAGATATTAGAATACTTCAAGGCTAAGATACTTCATTGTAAAGGAAGGGTTTGTGCGCTAGTCGAAGATGGGTGATGCACCTAGCGAGGTAGGGCTAATAGGGCGGGTTGCATGGTGCGCTGACTTTAGGAGGGAACTGATTATACCTTGGTTTTTTTCTTCAGCTAGATTTCCTCTTTCATCCTTGTCCAAGTTGCATGATGTAGTCATTAAAGTATCAATTTCTTTTGACTTTTCCATAATGAACCTCTCTAGAAGTTTCTTGTCGTACTTAGCTTGATTTATGAATGTCCCTTCTTTTGACTGATGGATTTATAGTCCTATGAATTAACGAATCTCCCCCATCATGGACACATCAAACTCATTCTCCATCATCCCATATAAATCCTTAAACAAGGATTTGTTGTACCATCAAATATAATATTGTCTACATAAACTTGAACAAGTAAAATTTAATAATAAAGAGGGTTTTGTCAACTTGTGCTATCTAAAACTTATTCTCAAGTAAAAAAATTCTTATATGATCACACAATGCTCTAGAAGTCTGTTTCAAACTATATAGAGACTTTTTAAATTTAAAGAATTTATCAGGAAAAGTGTGGTTTGTAAAACTTGGAGGTTGATTAACAAACACTCCCGCTTGATGTAATCGCATAAGAATCAATTCTTTACATCCATTTGGAAGAGTTTAGAATCCATAATACAATGAAAATCCAGAAGCATCCTTATGGCCTCTAATTAAGCTATAGGAGTATATATTTCATCGAAATTTCTACCCTCCTATTGATTGTATGTTTTCGCAACAAATCTTGCTTTGTTTATCAAAACATTACTATCTTCGTCAAGCTTGTTACAAAAGATCTAATGAGTCCTTTTTCTCTACTTTATACTTATGTTCCTACACATGTGATTGATTCGATTAAGTTGCCTAAGGCGCTTGGAGTTAGTGTGGCTACTGAGAGTATGGTTGAGGAGATGGTAGTTGTTCAATGCGGTGTCAAAGCTAAGTTAGAGGCTACTGGGCAGAAGAATAAGTCATTTGCAGATAAATGCATGAGAGTTAAAGTTTCAAGGTAGGAGACGATGTAATGGTGTTTATGCGTATGGAGAGGTTCCTAGTTGGTACTTACAGCAAACTGCAACCACGCAAGTATGACCCGTTCAAAGTGACCATGAATATATCCAATACTTTCAATGTTGCTGACATTCATGAATATTAAGCATCTGAGACTCTTTACCCATAAGAGAAATATGGATTGAGTTCTTCATAGGTGGAGAAACTGATGTAGGAAGGCTGGTTGTGCGTATCAAAGAAGAACTCACGCGTCGAAAAGCTTATGCAGAATTTGTGCAAGTTTGCCGTCTCATGTTAGAACGACTCTTATTATACCTTTCATACTCAAAAACAAAATTTTAGTATTTTAATCAATTTTATATTTTTATTTCTGTTTTGGATTAAAAGCCCATTATAGTTTCTTTTTTCTTTATTTAAACATTCTTGGGAGTGATCACCAAGGTTATCTTTGAACATAATCAAATTCTGTATTTTTCTCTATTTGGTGGATTTTGAAATTAGTATAATATTCTGTAATTTTCCAACAAGTGATTAAAGTGATAAGTTTTCATTAAAATGTGTGTATTCAATGCTTTGAAAATGTATTGAAAATTGAAATGTTGAGTTTTATAAAGAATATTTTTTTATTTAGTATGCTTAAAGAGTGCTCTGAGGGCACTGATTAGCAAGACTCATATTTCTATGATATTTTCTTGTGTCTACAATTGGGGACTATAACCCCTTATTTATAAGAATCACACGCCCTTTCATGAACAGTCATGTTTATTCAAGTTTAGAATCTCATGCCCTTCCATGAAGGGTCATAATTATTCAAGGTTTCTTATTCCAGCTTTACCCATCACAAAAATAGAAATAAGACTTTTTGATATCTACACAATATTTTTCATGACAATTACATTCTTAGCCATAAACCTTACATTAAATAGATAAATTCAATTTGACTAATTAATTAATGGTTCTAACACATTAATTTATTATATGTATGACCCAAAAAATTCTAACACATTTTCCCTAAGGATCTAAACTACCAACTTAATGCTGCAAGAATCACATTGGTGCGTGACTCTACCATCTTCTGCCTATGTGGGTGCAATTTTGAGAACAACCACCTCAAAACTTCTTTCCTTCCTTTCAAGGTCAGTTTGAGCTTTCATTCGCTCTATTCAAATGAAATATTAACGACCTTAAAGTTTCATCTTTGTCCAACAATTTCACATGTACTGCTGATCAGCCTTACAACAGTAGGAGGTTTTATGTCATAAACAACCTCAAATAGATACTTTCATGTAGTTTCATGATACGAGGTATTATAGCGATAGTCTTCCTAGTGAATCCTTCTTTGTAACCATGTCTTAGGTTGATTGCTTATAAAGAAACATAAATATGTTTCCAAACATCGACTCGCGCTCTTCTGTTTATCCACCAGACTCAGGGTGATGAGATGAACTCATATTTAGTTAAGTACCCTGAAGTCAAAATAACTCCCTCTAGAAACTACTAACAAACACATGACCACTATCACTTACTACTACTGATGGCAACCATGGAGCCTAATAATCTCCTTAGCAATCACTCAACCATTAAACGATCTGTATAAGGGTGTTTAAGGAGAATAAAATGATTTTACTCTGAAAGTCGGTTATCCACAACAAGTATCTCTTTGAACCCTAGAGGTTTTGGGAAACCCGTAATGAAATCCATGGATACTTCCTCCCACCATACTTTAGGTAAAGGTAATGGTTGCAACAACTCTCCGGATGCGGTGGCTAAATATTTATGTCGTTTAAAAATTGTCACATAATTGCACGATTTTCTAAATTATGCCCTTCATCCCTATCCAATATACATTGGAAACCAATCGTCTATATGTTCTGTAAAAACTGGAGTGTCCTCCCTGAGGTGTGCTATGAAATTAATCAAGTAATTTAGGAACTAATTCAGATTGTGTAGAAATCACCAATGGCCCCTCATAAATAAGTATATCATTTCGATACTCTAACCCAATTCTCTTTGTATCAAACTACACATCTGCAATGACTCTTGTAAATTCATCATTGCGAACTTCAACTTTAATTGAACCCTCTTCTGCCCATACTGTGAATTTCAGCTTTAACTGAATCCTCTTCTACCCATCCTCATTCATTGATGCTTGAAAAGTGGAAGATGTATTCATGTGTTCAAGGGGCATAACTAAGAACTCATAATACCTTTTGTCCGTCCTAAATATGGTTATGTGAACATCCTCTAGTTTAACCCGCACTTGTTGATACCATGATTTCAAATCCAATTTAGAGAAAAAATAATCATTATGCAACTCATTTAATAAATCATGAATTATCGGGTTTGGGAATTTGTCAGGAACCATTATGTAATACGGTGGGAGAACTGACTTTAAATATGCGGATAGCAAGAGTCGCCACCAAATTTTATTTTATCCAATTAAGAAAGGCTAAAAGAACAGGAAAGACCTTTGAAAAGAGATTGAGTTCGGGGGTAGGTTTATACAAGGGAAGGTGTAAGCACCCTTTGTATCCATGGTTATCCATGGGCTCGTAATTTCTTAACACACTTTGTTTGTTTGAAATGTTTGAAAAGGTGTCGTGTGTGTTTAGAAAAACAGTTTGTAGAAGAACTTGACTTCATAACGATTCATCATTCGAATATATACAAAGTACTTGTCTTGAAAAGAGTTTTTAAAAAGAGAGGTGTGAAAAGTATTTTATTTGAATTTGTTGTGAGCAAGCACTTAAGAATTACATTGCTGCAAGAATCATATTGATGCGTGACACTACCATCTTCTACCTATGTGGGTGCAATTTTGAGAACAAGCACCTCAAAACTTCTTTCCTTCCTTTCAAGGCTAGTTTGAGCTTTCATTCGCTTTGTTCAAATGAAATATTAACGAACTTAAAGTTTCATCTTTGTCCAACAACTTCACATGTACTGCTAATCAGCCTGACAACTGTAGGAGGTTTTATGTCATAAACAACCTCAAATAGATACTTTCATGTAGTTTCATGATAAGAGATATTATAGCGATAGTCTGCCCCGTGAATCCTTCTTTGTAACTATGTCTTAGGTTGATTGCTTATAAATAAACATAAATATGTTTCCAAACATCGACTCGCCTATTTTGTTTATCCACCAGACTCAGGGTGATGAGATGAACTCATATTTAGTTGAGTACCCTGAAGCCGAAATAACTCCCTCTAGAAACTACTAACAAACACAGGACCACTATCACTTACTACTACTGATGGCAACTGTGGACCTCCGTTTTTTTCGGGCCATACCTCTGAGCGGGAGAGATACGTGAACTGACTCTTTTTTATCGCTTATGCTTTCGCATTTTTGAAAATTCACAGTGTCGCCACCGACCTTTTATTTTATCCAATTAAGGAAAGGTTTATAAAAGAAACAGAAAAAAGACCTTTAAGAAATTCTGGGTAAGGGGGTAGGTTATACACAGGGAAGGTGTTAGCACCCTTTGTATCCATGGTTATCCATGGGCTCTTAAGTTTGCTTAGATCACTTGTTTTTCGATCACTTTTCAATTGCTTTAGAATGCTCATATGTGGTTTCAAATACTTTTGTAAATTGAATTTGTAATGATCCTTGTGCGGATGTATACAAAATGCTTGTTTATCTTTCGAAAGATGTTTTGAAAAGAACGTTAACTTTGTAATGATCCGTGTTTGGATGTATACAAAATATTGTCTTTTTGGAAAGTTTTGAAAAACAACAGTGTATGAGAATTTTGTTTGTTTTGATTTGAGCAAGCAAACTAGGAGGTCTACCCTGAGTTGTAAGGTCTTTATCCTATTTCCTTTAAAAATCTATCCTTTCACCGGATACAAACAAAAGGTTCGATTTTGTACTCGAAACAGTAGAATTTTGACTTTGATTTTGAAAAGAATGAGAAGGGATTACCTTAAAAGGTGCAAGTGTGATTGTGATTGGATTCAGATATTTTATCTTTGAAGTTAGTGATCTAACGGTTCAATTTTATCTTTGACATACACGCAGTTTATATTTGCTGGAAATTAAAATGCGGAAATGTAAAGTGCGGAAAGTAAATCTACGCTATTACATCGATTGTGCAGGAAATGTAAACTAGCCTATTTACATGAATTTGACATCCTATACATTTATCCAGGAATTTAAATTGCAAGAAAAATAAAAGGCATGTTTTTGGATTTTTTTTTATGACTGATTTTAATTATAATTAATGCATGATTAATTAAATTAAAATGAAGAAAAAAGATGAAAATAGATTTAAACCTAGAAATTAAGTTTAAAATATGTACAAAATATTTTTCAATTAATTTTAAAACAAAACTAATTTTTTTGGAATTTTTGAAGTTGATTTGAAATTGATTAAGCTAATTAATACATAATTATACAAATAATTATACAAATAATTAAAACTTAAAGAGAAAATTATTCAAAATATGTACAAAATTAGTTTATAATATATAAACAATATTTAATATAAAGAACAATTTTTTTTATGATTTTTTTTGATTGGTTGAAAATAATTAAAAAGAAAATATACAAACATATACTAATTAATTATACAAAATATTGGAATTATGAAGAAAAATAAAATATTTTTATTTCAGAAAATAATATATTATTTTAGAAGTCTAAAAATATTTTTTGTATATTTTTTGGATTTTTAAAACTATTTTTAATTAATTTTGCAAAGAAATTAAAATAGAAATAGAAAATATAAAAGGATACGATCAGGTGTGGAAATTAAGTGATGTCCATGGTGTGGATCACTTGTATGGTGCGTTGGATTGAGGATTAGTGGAGATCAAGGGCTCAGGTTGCAAGACACATGATGCACGTGGTTAGAGGAGTAGCATGAGATTATGCCGACTTTGAGAGTCCAGCGTGGGGCCCACTGAAGTTGACTGGCGAATAGAAAGATGAGGATAGGCCACGCGAGCAGTCAAAGGGTCCTCATCACTATTCATCATCTTCTTCAATTTACCTATGGAATTTGCTGCGGATTTACCTGCAACATTACCTGCGGATTTTGCTTTCAATTCTTTAACCTTTTGGATGACCTACAAAACGAAAATAAAAAAGAACAAGGGCCACCCAGATCACCTAAATGGACCCTTCTGAACATGATAGTGTCGTTAGTATTTTTATTTGGAGCCTCTATCATAGAAAACGAAAGGTTTACATCTTTGAAGCTCAAAAATGGTAGAGCTTCAAAACCACGTTTGAACTTGCATGTAATCACTCAAATCTACCCTATGTCATGCCATGAGTCCATTCAAATGATTAGTTTGTATTATAGTTAAGCATGCATATGAAAACGAAAGCTACATGGTTATGAACATGAAGATGATCGTGAGCATGTTTAAGGTTGTTTCAATCACATGTTATGAGTCAATCCTTACCTATGATGTTATACAAGAGTAATAGGATGATTATTTTGTATTGATAGTGGCTGGAAATATGAAAACGAAAATTACATATATTTGATATTTTTTTGAGAATTTTATGTAGATGATGGCTATGCTCTTGCTATAATTTCGTGTGTGTCTTGTTGTTGATGTATTCCACTTCATTTATAGGCCAAGAGCTGCTTGGAAGTGAAGCTAAGAGCATTGATTGCTTGGTTGAAAGTTTGATTTTTAAATATTAAAAATCCTTGAATATTTGACCAAGTCTTGCTCTCCTTTACTTCTCTTGCCTTGTGCTTCAATTCTCTGCAGAAAATCAGAGATTCCTTGGGTGACTCATGCTTAGATTGTAAGCTACCCATTATCCATTCATTTTTCCTTTTAATTTAATCTTAAAATAAGATAAAATTAAGCAAAAAATGAATAAAAATGGTATGGGCTTAGTCTTGGTCGTGGGAGGCCCATAATATCATGGCAAAGATGTTTGAACCATGAAAACTTGGCCCCATTTGGAAAAAATACATTTTTGAGCAATGTTGGTTTTATGCATTTTCCCAAAATTTAGCCAACTTCAACAAGGTGTAAATCCCTCAATTTTTGTCATATGAAGGAGATATTGCACTTTTTGGAAACCTCAAAGAGTCCTCTAACCAATGTCTTTAGTCTCATGTCAAAATGATTTTTGATGCTCCTTGTGTGTCCTTTTGAAAAAAGTGTCTTTTTGTTGACTTTGAAAATGACCTGTAATGTCTTTGGTCATATTTTTCAAATGGTGAATGCAATGACCATGGGATCAATTGCATTTGAAAGATAATTGAATTTCCTTCAAAATGAACTTTGGTTTGAATTTTTTGGATGAAGGATGAGAGAGTTATGACCAGTCAAAGTTGAGTTGACTTTTCAGGCAAAAACCCTAATTTTGAATCTTAGGGTTTTGTTGATTTTTGATCTTTCCTTGATGAATTATGATCATCCAATGATCAAATGATGAATCCTTTGACAAAACATGGACTTTGACAAAAAAATTCATTTTTGACTGTCTGTTGACTTTTTTGGTCAAACGGGTCGTCTGTTGACTGTTTGAGCTGCTGACGGTGCGTCTGAGTGAATTGAAGTTTGAAAATTTGTATTATGGTACTTTGAGATATATGGATGTGCATGAAATCCATTTGAGGTCTCAAAAGCTTGTTTCTCCTGTAAAAACAAGAAAACCCTAGTCAGGGACTGTTTGTGTAGGAGACAGTTAAGCGTACCTGATTTTTGTGCAGTGTTGAGTCTCTGCTAATCGCGTGATATTCAGAAGACTTCTAGAACAAAAATCTTGGAATTTTGAATTGTGAAAGATTGATTCGATTGATGGTACAAAACACTGAGAATTGTACTGCCAGCAGTTTGGCTGTCAACTGACTGTTCAGGTATTGACGTAGCAGTTAGAGTGAAAAATCAACAGTCAAGGTTAATTTTCTTTTTTGTTGTTTTTGTTTTTGTTTTATGTGAAAAATGAAAGTTTATTTACATGACTTGTTAAAAAAAAACACAGACATAATAAATAACTAATATTTACTGTATGCGGGCAAAATTACCGATAATAACCCTGAAAATCATTTAATGCACAGAAAAATGAATATTTGACTGGCAGAAAACACACAAAATATTATCTGAGTAATTAAGCAGTATTATGACAAATAGTACAACATTTAATACTGACAGTACAAATATTACATACTATATTGAACAGTACGAATAAACGGTACATTTAAGAAATAAGAAATACGGCAAGTTTCAAAAATGACGATTGATAACCCATGCTACAAATAGTAACATGTAGATGATTGGGAGCATAAGCATCCCAGGTCCACAGTGTTCCGGGCTATGTAGACAGAAGAAAGACATGATCACTGTAGCAATGGTGATGACCATAAGAAAACACGTTTCCCACCGCTTCGCCATTTTGTCGGGGAAGAAGAAAGGATGGATTATGAAGTAGAAATTTGAGAGATGAATTAGAATTTGATGTGAGATTTTTATGAAAAAATGAGAGGTATTTATAGAGTGGAAAGAAGGATAGAGACGTTGGGGAATGATGTGATTCCGTACAAAAGGAAAATTTGAGTGGAAATAAGATTTGAAAGAAAATGGAGATAGTGTTGGGAAAAAGAGAGATGTAGAGAATAAAGTTAGGATGTGATTTTTGAAAAAGAGATTTGAAAAGATTTTTGAAAATAATGGAATATAGTACAAAAATTAGTGGGAAACAAAAGATAATACTAATCTACTTGTTACCAGTACAGTCTGAGTTTCCTGATTCTGCGCCTGCAAAAAGATTTAACTCTGTACCAATTGTGTCAGTACTATTTATCTGTAAATAAATAAATAGCATGCGTGAAGTAATAAATAGTATTTGGCGTTTGCGTAAGAATAAATTCAACTGCAAGCCAAATTACTGTATAAGAAAAAATTCTAAAAACTAAGTATTTCATATGTCAGGATATTTGTTGAAAAAATCCATGACTATATGAGACTCTTAATTTTCAGATTGGAGTTTTCTTGAAAAAAGATGCGGGCAAATTTTGGGGTATAACAGTTGCCCCTATTCAATCTTCTTAAACCTGAAGAGATTGTCTGAAATCTGAAGGTAGAAGATGATTGAATATTTAGATGCCCTGAAAATTTGCACTTACCTTGATCAGAAGAGATGTTGGAAGTTGCATTTGAATGTCGTCTGCGAAATGTTGTTGGCAGATTGAGACATTACCTGAGATGGGCTTTCAGATGCCACCTGGTAAATGTGTTGATGGTTTGTTCATCAGGATGAATCCATTGATTATATCTTGATGAGGGATTTGAAAGTCTTTGTGTTGACTGTTTCGGAACCGTCCAAGGTTGCCGCTTTAAGTTTAGGTTTTGAAAGTTGATCATTGTGGAACCGTCTGAGGTATCAGCTTTAGATCTTTGATGTTAGATCGTTCTTGAACCGTCTGAGGTATCGACTTTAGATCTGCAATGTTAGATCGTTCTGGAACCGTCTGAGGTATCAACTTTAGATCTGTGATGCTAGATCGTTCTGGAACCGTCTGAGGTATCAACTTTAGATCTGCGATGTTAGATCGTTCTGGAACCGTCTGAGGTATCAACTTTAGATCTGCAATGTTAGATCGTTCTTGAACCGTCTGAGGTATCAACTTTAGATCTGCAATGTTAGATCGTTCTGGAACCGTCTGAGGTATCAACTTTAGATCTTTAATGTTAGATCGTTCTGGAACCGTCTGAGGTATCAACTTTAGATCTGTAATGTTAGATCGTTCTGGAACCGTCTGAGGTATCATCTTTAGATCTGTGATGCTTGTTTTTTGAGTTGATAAGTGATCAGAATGAATCTTCGGCTTGATTATATCTGAGAGAACTGTTCATGGAATTCAGGTGAACACTGCATGTGATTGAGAATATCTTTGTTGAAGATATCTGTCTACCTGAAAAATCAAGTTAGCAATATGCAATGTTTATGATGCATGTAATATGAGCTAAAGGAGAAATAGGCATGTTATGTTGTGTATGAATATGCGTATGAATATGCGCATGATGCATGATGTATGATGTATGATGTATGAATATGATGTATGAATATGATGTCAAGCTTCTATTTGGAAAAATAAATTTCCGTCAGTCATCTGGATATGACTATATTGTGATTGTTGATGATCTTTTGTCTTGTTTGAGTACCCTCGGCTGGGGAAATTCTTTGAGAACCATGGTACTCTGTTGAAGGATCTTTGACTATCACTTGGGAATGAAAGGTAGCTGGAAGTTCTGATGCCCTTTCAAATGGGAATGAGGAAGATGCATAATCCTCCGATGCACTATCTGACCAAGTCCGGGTGCGGGGGTCACACATTCTGAAGATAGTAATCTGGAACAACCCTGCTGGGGGATAAGACTTCTTTTGAAGAGAAAATCTTTTTGAGGAGTTTGCTGAGAAATGCGTTTCTCTTGGGGATTTTCTTCTGATGGGATGATGTCCAGATAATTGGGACATTACCTGAATGCTATTCCTGTTTTTCCTGGTAAACATCAATCATATTCAAATGCACATGTTCATTCAAAATTATCATTGGGACGTTTACGTATTTAAAACAGAAAAAGTGAAAATAGTGATTTTTGAGCCTAAGCTGCATTGATTTTTGAAAAAGAGCCATGATAGGCTGATTAGCACAGGGAGACAACAATCCTAGAAGTAGGAAATTGTCAGAAAGTTTTGGAAAATATTTATAAAGATAAATAGCTATGTGAAAACAATTCAGTCAAGTTTCAACTCTGCTATTGCCAATCTGTCTTCGAGCATCTCATCCCTCACTTGTTGGAAGAAAGTGATTGGACTGATCGGTGTCTTTGAGGTGTTGAATCTTGATGGTGAGTAGGCAGCTGAACGGAACATAGTTGTATGCTTCATTCCCTAACTTTTGCCTAGGCTGCCCTTTCAGGTTTTCAGCCTACCGGGATAGTATTTGTTTAGTCTCTAATTTTTGCCTGGACCGCCCTTTCGGGTTTTCAATCCACCGAGACGCTCAGTTTTTTGCCTAAGTTGCCCTTTCAGGTTTTCAACTTAGCGAGCTTTTTTTCTTTTTAAGCGGAGTAGTTTTTGACTATGTCAGCATTCACAGGGTGTGGGAAATCCTCGCCATCCATGGTGGTAAGTGTCATACCCCAAAATTTGCCCATACTCTTTCTCCTATTCAAACTCAAACCAATACACAAAGCTCCAAGACACACTCTCCTAAGCAAGGATAACAAATTGGGGTTTTGTTGTTCCAAAGTGGTTTGTAGAGGACATCTTGGGCTTTTTCAAAAAGTCCTAGAACATCTCCATTTGATAAATATTGAGGGAATTATGACTCGTTGAAGATGACAAAAATTGAGAAAATACATAAAAGTCAATTTGAACAAATTTGATGTTTTTTTTGACAAATGGGCCTAAGTTTTGGTTTTGAAAAATAATCATGAACTTATCCAAGGCCCATAATGCCATTCTTTATTTCTATTATTTTTTATTTATTTTATTTTGAAATTTGTTCAATTAAATTCAAAATTTAATTAAATAAATAATAAGAAATATAGAAGATATGCATGACTTTTATTTTCCAATCAAATCTAAGCATCCAATTATCTTATTTCTGATTATGAATCGTTGCAAGAGATATTGGAAAGGGATAGGGAAGATTGAACTCAATTTTGGAAAGATTTGCATACAAATATTCAATCAAATATTTCACCATGATTTCAAGAGATTTATGTGAAGATTATTGACCTAATTGTTTATGCTATATATACTGAGAAAGCACAGAAAAATAGGGGTGGAAAAATTACAAGGACTTGCAGCCAAGAGGAGCCCTCACGACTCCTTCAAAAACTCAAAGAAAAGCCAAAATCGTTTTTGGGATTAGAGGCAAGTACAAAGGGTTTTGCTGATCCAGACACGTTCCTTGAAGCTCTCTAATCGACTCCAAAGCTTTTATACGCGTGGACAGGTTTGCATCTCTGGGCTCCTAACTCGAATTTCCATAGTTCTTGAATTTTCTTGAACCAATTCATTCATGCCTATTTAATGTGATTCGATTATATATTAGTATTCATCATGATGTGTACGAGCTTTCCGGACATGTTAATTGAGTTTTAAGCGCAGGTTTCGAGTTATGCCATGTTAGGGTTTAAGAGTTTAAATTTGGGGCTTTGCGTTTTAGCTTGAAATAGGGCTCGATATTGGTACTGGCGCATTCGTGAGACCGAGGCGAACGTGAACATGGTCTCAATTTTGATTTATGATGCTTGTATGAGGCTTTAATGTTTGGTAGGTGTAATAGCCTCAAGCTTTTCACAGCCTACTGGTAAAGGGCGCTGTAAAATCTAATTTCCAGGTTTCCATGAAGAAGATGAGGAGCTGTCTCCATATGATTGGCGGATTTCGAATTCCGCGCGCGTCTGGTCACTTAATAGGTTCCTTTTTTTTAATAAATATACCATTCATGACTTAACAAGCGAGGTCATGTGGCTTGGTGGTAGCGCAGGTATATGGTAATCAAAGGGTCCAGGGTTCGATCCCTGGCCCTTGCATATTACTTTTATTTGATTTCTTCTGCAGGATCGTATGCCTCTCAACCACAGGGCTTGTCATGCACCCTCACGCCTCTACCTTCAGATGTTCTAGCAATCAGATCCAACGCCCACCAATTTGAAGACACACCTTACACCATCAAGATGCATTCGCACAGGATAATAAGCTGAGTCCTCTAATTTTGTTTTTTCCTTTTCAATTATATAACATATCGTTTTTGTTATTCATAATATATATATATATATTTGTTTTTTTTTTTACAATTCTTTTAAATACATTTTTTAACAAAAATTTATCTTCTTTTCATTTTTTTTCTTTCTTTTTTTCTTTTATATAAAAAATATATGTATTAATAGCTTTATTTAATTTAAGTTATTTAAATTGTTTAAGTTATTTAAATTAATTATAAATATTTTATTCATTGATAAAAATACATTTTAAGATTAAGTAATTTAATCGAAAACCTTTTTTGCCGATTTAATTAATTAGGTTGGAAACCAGTAATTCATTAATTTGTTTCTTTTATTTATTTTATTAACCAAGGTTTATGACGATCGTTCCCTACACTGAAAAACCTTCCTCTTTCTCTATGCCTCTTTTCAGGGTTACTTTTCAAAAGCTGTCCGACAACGCGCCCGATCAAAACTCAAAGCTAAGTGTCTTATTTATCCTTTTTTTAAAGTCTGTTTGGTTTCCTTTAAATTTAAGGTTTGCCTTGCCTTCATTCTTCTGCTTTGCCTTTTTCAGGGTTAACCCCGAGGCTTCCCGCCAACCATATCAGATCAAATCAAGCTAAGTACTTTTGTTTATTTTGTTATTTTAATTTCTCTATTCTTTATTTTTAGGGTTATAATGTTTGCCTCCGAACCGATAATGCACTCACCCTATTTCTGTTTGCCATTTTTCCGCCTTTTCAGGTTTGCCAAAGGTCAAAGCCTCGCATAGTCGGTAACCCTAAATTTTGCCCCTCGTTTTTATTTTATTATTACTTGTGTCAAACCCCATTGGGGATCCGCTGGTTTCATTGTCCCCTTCCCTTTTATTGCTTTATATTACTGCGTGGTTAGTAAAATAGGGAGTGCAACCCTAAATTAATTAGAATAACTAAACACAAGATAATATAATCTGAATTGAATCACATGATTGGTGCACACACGCACGCTTTTGGGTAACCCTCTCTGTTGCCTGTTGCCTGTTGCCTGTTGCCTGTTGCCTTCGTTTTTCTGCAGAATAAGCCATGTCCCTCGAATTCGAGGATACCTCAGTCGTGTTGCCTCGATAAAAAGGTCATGACCCTAATGATGCTGCCTTCGATACACAAATGACCTCGACCCTCGGATGTTGCCTACGGAAAAGGCTGAGGTATCATCTGGCTGCCTACGAAAGGCTATTCTGATCATTCCCTTAGACTACCTGCCTCTCTATGGCATGGGTCAGTCTTTGAGCGAATGATAACTCGATGACCCTTCTACCTCCAAACGAAAGGCATCCTGCCCTCTTATGGCAAGGATTGACCCTTTCATTCTGAAAGGCTAAAAAGAGACCTATCATCTGAGTTTAAGGTAATTGCCCCTAATTGCCTTGCCATGCTCTATTTTCTATATTCTTTCTCAAAATTCTTCAAAAACTGGCTACGCTCATTTACGAGCTAAAGTCCATTTTTCCTCTTTCATCTACATTTTCTGAAAACGAGCAAGCAAAGCAATTAAGAGCCCATGGAAAACCATGGATGCAAAGGGTGCCTTACACCTTCCCTTTGCATAAATTACCCCCCGAACTTAGATTTCTTAAAAGGTTTTTTTCTGTTTCTTTTAGCCTTTCCGATTTAGTTTGGATAAAATAAAAGTCGGTGGCGACTCTTGCTATCCGCACATATCGATAAAAAGTCAGTTCACCGTATTACAGTAAGCAACATGGCGCCGCCGGAGAATATTTTCTTGATTATGAATGGTCCCTCGTAGGTGGGAGTCCATTTGCCTCTGGGATCACCTTGTGGTAAGATGATGCGTTTGACAACCAAGCCACCAGTTTGGTATGCTTGACTTTTGACTTTTTTGTTGAAGGCTTTGATCATACGCTTTTGGTATAGCTGACCATGACAAATAGCTGCGAGCCTTTTCTCATCAATCAAGTTTATCTGGTCCAACCGTGTTTGAATCCAATCGTCTTCGTCTAGATTGGCTTCTTTCATAATCCTTAGGGAAGGAATCTGAATTTCAATTGGAAGAACTACCTCCATACCATAGACTAAGGAGAATGGAGTTGCCCCTGTTGAAGTACGCGCAGATGTGCGATAACCATGAAGAGAAAAAGGTAACATCTCATGCCAGTCTTTGTAGGTTACTGTCATTTTTTGTATGATTTTCTTGATGTTCTTGTTGGCAGCTTCCACCGCGCCGTTCATCTTTGGTCGATATGGAGAAGAATTATGATGTTTGATCTTGAACTGTGTGCAAAGTTCAGTAATCATTCTGTTGTTTAGATTTGTGCCATTGTCCGTGAGAATCCGTTCAGGGATGCCGTACCGACAAATGAGATTGTATTTGATGAACCGGGCCACCACATTTTTGGTGACAGAAGCAAATGAAGCTGCTTCTACCCACTTTGTGAAGTAGTCAATAGCGACCAGGATAAAGCGATGTCCGTTGGAGGCAGTAGGTTTGATTTCTCCAATCATATCAATACCCCACATTGCAAAAGGCCAAGGAGCCGTCAGGACGCTTAATGGAATTGGAGGTACATGTAATTTGTCAGCGTATATCTGGCATTTGTGACATGTTCGGGAGTGATGATGGCAGTCTGTTTCCATGGTAGACCAGTAATAACCTGCTCTCAGGATCTTTTTAGCCATTGTATGTCCACTAGAATGAGTACCGAAGGCACCATTGTGTATTTCTTCCATGATCTGTTCTGCTTCCTTCTTGTTTACATAGCGAAGTAAAGTCGAGTCATGGTTGCGTTTGTATAAGGTTCCATTGCTTAGGAAGAATTTGGCAGCAAATCTCCTTAGAAACTTTCTGTCGTTAATGGATGCCCCTTCAGGGTACTCCTGAGCTTCGAGATATCTTTTTACTTCATGAATCCATGTTTTTTCCTCGGTTCCTTCGGTATTGATCTCATTGCAATAGGATGGTTCATCTTGCCTGTAAATGGTGATCATAGGTGCCTCGTTGTCCCACCTGACTTTGAACATGGATGACATGGTAGCTAAAGCATCAGCTAGTTGATTTTCCTCGCGTGGGATGTGTTCGAAAGTGATTTCTTCGAAGTAAGGAATCAAACTCAGCACATGTTCTTTGTAAGGAATTAGATTCGGGTGCTTCGTGTCCCATTCCCCTTTGACTTGGTAGATTACCAAGGCCGAGTCGCCGTAGACTTCCAGGAATTTGATTCTTAGATCGATTGCAGCTTTGAGACCCAGAATACATGCTTCGTATTCGGCTATATTGTTAGTGCAATTGAAGCATAATCTGGCAGTGAATGGTGTATAACCTCCTGCAGGGGAAATGATCACAGCTCCGATGCCATTGCCAAGTGCATTAGAAGCTCCGTCAAAAACCATAGTCCACCGGGATCCTGGCTCGGGTCCTTCTTCTGGTCCTGGTTGTTTGTAGTCATTGACTAGCATAATGTCTTCGTCTGGGAAGTCAAAGTTCAATGCTTGATAATCATCCACTGCTTGATGAGCCAGATGATCAGCTACCACACTTCCTTTGATTGCTTTTTGTGAAGTGTATTGAATGTCATATTCTGTTAAGATCATTTGCCATCTCACTATTCTTCCAGAGAGAGCAGGTTTTTCGAACACGTATTTGATGGGATCCATCTTGGAGATTAGGAAAGTGGTGTGATTTAGCATGTACTGTCTTAGTCGGCGAGCCGTCCAAGCTAAGGCACAACAAGTTTTTTCGAGTAGTGAGTATCTTGTTTCACAATCGGTAAACTTTTTGCTAAGATAGTAGATTGCGTGCTCCTTTCGGCCGGATTCGTCATGTTGTCCTAGTACACACCCCATTGAGTCTTCTAACACAGTTAGGTACATTATCAGAGGTCTGCCTTCCACAGGTGGCAACAAGATTGGAGGTTTTTGGAGATATTCTTTGATTTTGTCAAAGGCTAACTGGCATTTGTCATTCCACCTTTCCACTTGATCTTTCTTCAACAGTTTGAAGATCGGCACACAAGTAGTAGTCATGTGGGCAATAAATCGGGCGATGTAATTTAGACGTCCCAAGAATCCTCTGACTTGTTTCTCGGTACGAGGTATAGGCATTTCTTGAATGGCTTTAACCTTGGCGGGATCAACCTCAATACCTTTGCTGCTGACGATGAAACCTAAGAGTTTGCCGGATCTTACTCCAAAGGTACACTTATTTGGGTTCAGTCGCAACTTGTATTTCTTGAGTCTGTCAAACAACTTGTGTAAATGACCCAGATGTTCTTCCTCGGTGTTGGATTTTGCAATCATGTCATCGACATACACCTCTATTTCTTGATGGATCACATCATGAAATAGCGCTACCATTGCATGTTGATAGGTTGCTCCTGCGTTTTTCAGACCAAAGGGCATTACTTTGTAACAAAACGTTCCCCAGGGTGTTGTGAAGGTTGTTTTTTCCATGTCTTCGGGTGCCATCTTGATTTGATTGTACCCTGAGAATCCGTCCATAAAGGAGAATACCTTGCATTGTGCGGTATTGTCAACCAGTACATCGATGTGTGGTAAAGGGAAATCATCTTTGGGGCTTGCCCGGTTCAGATCTCTGTAGTCCACGCACATTCTGACTTTCCCGTCCTTTTTTAGGTACAGGCACGATGTTAGCTATCCAAGGAGGATAACTTACAACTTTTAGGAATCCGGCATTGAACTGTTTTTCAACCTCGTCTTTGATCTTTTTTGACATATCAGGCCTACTCCTTCGTAGTTTCTGTTTGACTGGAGTGCTACCTTCTTTGATTGGCAGGCGATGAACTACAATGTCCGTGTCAAGGCCTGGCATATCTTCATAGGACCAGGCGAATATCTCGACGTAGTCTCGCAGCATTTGAATCAGTCTTTGCTTGATGCTGTGTTCTAAATCAGCCCCTATTTTGACTTCTTTCTTTTCTTCGTTGCTGCCCAAGTTGATGACCTCAATTGGCTCCTCGTGAGGCTGTATGGCCTTGTCTTCTTGTTCTAGCAGCCTTGCAATTTCTCTTGGCACTTCACAATCTTCCTCACTTTCGTCCTCAGTTTGGTAGATCGGACTTTCAAAGTCATGACGGGCAATAGCAGAATCGTTGTTGACTGGATCCAGAGTGTATGTGAATCTGCATGTTAGTTATGTGAGTGTGTGTGAAGAAAAAACATAGCTATTTGAAAGCGAAGAAAGAAAGAAAAAGGATCAAAAAATTTAAATATGCAAGCGTCCCATGATTTTATTGAATGCACATGATCATGATATGATAAGCCCTTATAGAAGGGCCAGTGTGCTTTGGGCAAGGCACACGGCTTTCAGGCTCATGGTTCGATTGTTCAGGAACCATTTTTATCTTTGCACAATATACATAAAGAAAACAGGAAATGGCATTTACTCCTGGTCAAAGGAGATCACATCCTCAGCTTTCCAGTTGTTCAATCCACTGTTGTGAGCAGGGAGTATCCAGCTGTTCCAGTTGCAGTTGTCTTCTTCATCTTCCACAACATTGATTTCATTAGTGGGAAAATGAGCCGGTGATCCTTCGGGATAAGGGATATACTCTGCTGGATACGAGAGCCCAGGCTGAGATATCTCTGTTGGCTGAGCGAGATGCTCGATAAGGCCGTCCCATGCAGTCGGGATGATGTTTTGAATAGAGACTTGTGCATCCTGGTGAGGAGTGTATGCTGACAGAAAGCAACCCTCGTTATTTGGTATTTCTCTGGCTTCTTCAAGAGTGAAATTGTCATCGTAATGTTCATCCCATCCAGTTGGGACAATGTCCTTCATAGCAATTTGTGAGCTTGGAGGAGCGGAATATTTCACCATATAGTCATATTTGCCGCTGGGTTCTCCTAGCGTGTCCCATACTTCTTTGGGTGGATTTTGATATTGCTCAGTGACGGGACTTGTGAAACTTTTGTCATTTTCAATTTGATCACCCCATCCAGTCGGGGTAATGTCTTCCAAAGCAATATAAGAATTCTGAGGTGCGGTATACTGATAATTATACCCGTCACTTGGTTCTCCCACAACATCCCACATTCCCATGGAAATGGGTGGAATCTCATCTGGATATGGCTGAATGATATGGTTCAAGAACACTCCTTCATCTTCAATAGCGTTTACTTCTTGGCTGACGAAGTGTGACATTAATCCTCCAGAACGAGGACCTTGATCATTCTTTTGATTTTCACTATCATAGCCCAGGCCTAGCTTGTCAGACTTGTAGGGTATATCGGGAAGCTGTCCCCATACTGTGCAATCACCCTGTTCAATCAAGGCTTTGGCATCTTTGAGAGAAGCCATAGTTGTAGTTGGAGTAGCAGGAATATGCTTGGTGGTAGAGACATCTGGAGAGACCACCTCAAAAGATTGGCAGGGAGTTTCGATGAATTCGTCCTCCAACTCGACATATTTGGAATTGCTTAGGTGACTAACCACATATTCCTCTTCGCCATAGACTGTGACAATCTTTCCTTTTACTTGATATTTTAACTTCTGATGCAGGGTAGAAGTTACAGCGTTTGCCCCATGTATCCAAGGGCGTCCAAGTAAACAGGAGTAGGCTGGGTGAATTTCCATTACGTAAAAGATGGAATCGAAGATTTGAGAACCCACTCTGATTGGGAGATTCACTTTTCCGTATACCGTTCTTGTTGACCCGTCAAAGGCTCTTACCACAACATCACTTGGTTGTAACACAATTCCTTCGAAGTCAAGCTTTTATAGTACTGTTTTCGGTAACACGTTCAAAGAAGAACCGTTATCTACTAGCACATGAGATAGAGTGGTGCCATTACATTCAATGGAGATATGTAAGGCTTTGTTATGATTTTTTCCAGCAGGGGTTAGATCCACATCAGAGAAACTGAGACCATTGTTCACGGTTAGATTGGCAACACAATTCTCAAATTGGTCGACTGAGATCTCTTGAGGCACATGCGCAGCTTTCAGGAACTTCATCAGAGCTTTGGCATGAGCTTCTGAATATTTTAGCAGAGATAGCATTGAGATTTTTGAAGCAGTGTGCCCCAGTTGCTCAACAATATTGTAATCACTCTTGCAGATGATTTTCAATATTTCCTCCATTTCTTGCTTTGATGGATCCTCAACAGTGATCTCCACCGGGGTTTGAACTTGTTCAACTTGTGGCTCTTTGCCTCGAGCGTTGTTATCTTGATTAGGAACTGGGACTCGGATTGGACCAGCAGCAACATTTGGAGAAATTTCTGGTGAAAAGATTCTTCCACTTCTCGTGATCTTGCTGGTACCCACAATATTACCCACAGTTGGAGTAGTTAACTTTGCGGCCTCTTCAGTCGAGGTACCCTGCTTAACTCCATGAACATAAACATTAGTGTCGTATCCCCATGGGACAGCTTTGTCTGAAGAATATGGAAATGGAGTTGGACTAGCAATGACTACTGATGTTACTTTGAGTGTAGCAGAAATTTTGAATGGAGCCTTGGCAGAGATTTTGAATGGTAAGCTGGAGATCACTGAGGCATCCTCTATTCTCATCCCGTTTGCAAAGACTTCGCACAGCACGTCCATAGAAGGGAGCCTCTCAAACATAATGATACGGCGATCCATCCACTTTTGAATTCCCATCCTCAGATTTTCACAACCATTGGGCAGGTATGAGTAATAAAAGCAGTCGGGGTCACATCCTGGGAAGTAACCAGCTTGGATTAGCTTTCCTTTGACTTCGCAGAGTGGAGTTGATAATTCGTTCACATCATAGATGTAAACAGTGTCCAGGATAGCGTTAACAGTTTTGTCATGCTTTGGCATAGGTGCAGTGATGACATTTGGAGTTTCTGGAGGATCGAACTCAATTTCCCCAGCATCTATCATATCTTGTATTTTATTTTTCAAGGCCCAGCAGTGATCTGCGTCATGTCCTGGATAGTTTGAGTGATAGGCACATGTCGCATCAGGGTGATAATTCGGAGAGGAAGTGTTGACATTCTTTGGAGGACCTTTTAATGTGATCAGATCTGCTTTTAGCAAGTGCTGCAATGCCTGAGAGATTGGCATGTTGATTCTGGTGAAATTTCTTCTTGGTGCATCTGGTCGATGCGTATATTTTGGCTGTTGATCTTTTTGAGGTGCAGATGCGGAGATCAAAACTGCCCCTACAGATTGATGCTGCTCACTTTTGCGACTTTTCTGAATTTGTGTTGCATTGACCTCATTTCTCCCGCTGATGGGCCTTTTTGTAGTACCAGAGGAGGAACCTATTTGAATTTTTCCATTTTGAATGCCACTTTCGACACGTTCTCCGGTCAGTATCAGGTCAGTGAAACCTGATGATGAGCTTCCCAGCAAATGGCTATAGAAAGGGCCAGTTAAAGTGCCCATGAACATGTCGACTAGTTCGCGATCAGATAAGGGTGGTTGAACCCTTCCAACCATATCTCTCCACTTTTGTGCATATCCTTTGAAACTTTCTTTTGGTCCCATAGACATGCCCCTTAGTTGAGTACGGGTTGGCGCAAGATCAGCATTGTATTGGTACTGTTTGTAAAAAGCAGCAGCTAATTCTTCCCAAGTATGAACCTTGGTATTTTCCAGCTGGTAGTACCACTCGAGTTGTGTACCCGACAGACTTTCTTGGAAGAAGTGAATCCACAATTTGTTATCTGTTGTATGAGGTTGTATCTTCCTCACATAGGATCTCAGATGTAGTTTCGGGCAGGAAACTCCGTCATATTTTGCAAAGACAGGAACTTTGAATTTTGGAGGGATAACAACATCCGAGATGAGCCCCAGATCATTGAAATCTAAGCCAGGTACTTTTTGTATCTCCATAGCTTTCATACGGTCTTCCAGCTGTTGGTATTTGTCATCATCCGGTTCGTCCCCAGAATGATCATCTTCTTCATTTGAAGAGAGAGAGTGTTTAGCAGAACCCTGGTTGCTTTGATTGTCTTCTTGTTCACCATCACCGACTGTTTCAGGGATCGGTGGCTTTTTGAACTTTTTGACTGGGATTTTGATCTTCCTTTTCAGGTGACTCACGCCTACAGATCCTTTGGGCTTCTTTTTCTTCTTGATTATCAGGGCTTTCAGTTCTTGTTGCCCCTTTGCCAGTTCCAGAATTGCCACTTGAACTTGGGCATTCTGTGCTTCGAGATTCTTGATGCTTGTCTCGGATTCCATCTCTTCTGACTGAAATAAACAACGAAGAGATGAGAAATCCGTCATGAGAACCTGTTACGCAATGTGTATGACTGGATGCAATGTATATGAATGAAATGTATATGCAATGTATATGAATGCAATGTATGAAATGTATATGCAATGCATGAAATGAAATGTGTGTGCAATGTTTTCAAGGATCTTAGAGTTTAGATTTGTTAAAGAAGAAACAAATGTTAGTTAATCAATTTATTCTTTTTTTTCTTTGCCTCATTTGGGCTTACAAGACAGAAATAAAATATATGATCCTTTACGTCTCCCTTGGACGCTTTCTCTTTGCCCCCAGGAATGTGTTGATCTGCTGTTCTTCTTGAAGCTGTCCGGTGAGCTCCAATATCCTTCTCTCATAGTCTTGACAGTGTGCTTTGAAGGTGTCTCTTTCCGCTTTTAGTTGAACCCAAGATTTTTGCAACTCTTCTAGGTCAGTTGGCATATCCGGGTGTAGAATAACTTGGGGTTCGTATCCTTCGACCTCTGGTTCAATAGTCACTGGTAGAATAGCGGGATATGGCATAATGAGTTTCTGAGCATGAGTGCGGACCCATCTGAGGTAAGGTTCCATAGGGATAGAATTCCATTGCCCCAAAGTTTTGCTTTCTATTCTATAGACACTGTCCCATGCATGTATGAACTTTCGTCGGTGTCTATGAGAATCATTCTCGTAATCAAACACAATGCCACGGATAATCATGTCATGAGGACCGTTGCTCCTTGCATATCCGAATTGGCGTAGAGCTAAAGAGGGATTGTAAGTGATGCCTCCTTTGATGCCAAGGAGTGGCACATTAGGGTACTCTCCACAATGATCAATGATAGTAATGTCTCTTTGAAAGAAGTTGTTCCACCGGATATCTGAATGAGACAAAGACATAATCCTGCGAGACCATTGCATTCTTTGTTCATTTCTCAACACTGATCGGAGAAGATGAAATGTAAACCACCTAGCCAGTAGTGGTATAGAGCACATGAGAGTTCCTCGTTTCTTCATGGTACGAGTGTGTAGAGAATGTAGAATGTCTCCCAGCAATGTTGGTACCGGGTTACGGATTAGGAAAAGGTTGATGATGTGTACACTTATGAACTGGTCGGGATTTGGGAATAAAACAAACCCATAGATCAAAAGGGCCATAACCTCCTCAAAAGCTGGATAACTTTTGTTTTCTAGCAGTAGTCGAGCCTTTTCCAATAAGAACTTGGCAAGCAAACCCTTAACTCCACTCTTTGTTTCCCAATTGGACTCGATTTCTGATTTTCGCAGATGTAAAGCAGCAGCAATGACTTCAGGTTTTGGAATCCTTTCTAAACCAGTGAAAGGTAATTGATTTCGAACAGGCAATCCAATTAGTTCAGAGAATTCTTCCAAAGTGGGTACCAACTGGTAATCAGGAAAGGTAAAGCAATGATGTTCAGGGTCAAAGAACTGGAACAGGACCCGTATCATGTCTTCTTCAAATTTTGAGGTAACCAAATGGAGTAAGTGACCATGCCTTTCGGTGAATTGAACATTCCTGGGGAATTCTGACACTAAGTCTTTTAGTTCAGATGGTACCGTTGAGATGTTGATTCGGATGTAATCTCGGGTGGCGGGAGCCATTACCTGCAAAAACAAAGGTAAACTCTTTGATCCTTGAAGTGTTTTGTGAGAAAATGATATGCTTATGATGCAAACATGTGGCACACAAAAACAAATCAAACAATAGCCTTAGGTTTAAAGGCTTGCATGGAGCTGATAGGTGATACCCTCCCCACTGAAGTTGAGTTGGTTAAAACCTGTCCTAGAATAGTATTCGGGTTCTATGATCCTTGGAAGTAACATCTCAATACGGCGCTCGAGCGGCCGATCAAAATATTCCTCGAGGATAACTAACTTCGATCAATTTCAAAGCTAGCCACTTAATAGGCCATAAGTCAAGTTCAACTAAAAAGGTTCTAAGACAAATTAGTGTTTAATGACATTTCGGAAGCCTAATATACTCCTTGATCGTTTTCAAGGGACATCAGTATAAACCAAAGTATCGCACTAATGATGACTACCAGATCAACCGCATCGGTACATGCCGTACAGTTTCCTTGGTCTATTGTCATATACTTAAGGTATCTCGAGATTCGGGTTAGAATCTTCCACACAAGCAAAATACCCAAACAAACCTTTGAAAAATAGAGCAATCAAGTCAAACAATTGAAAACATCGAAGTAATCTATTCTCTTAAGGTAACCCCTTTAGAAAACATTTTGTTTTTTGAAAGTGACTCCCCAGCAGAGTCGCCAGTTCTGTGGACCTCCGTTTTTTTCGGGCCATACCTCTGAGCGGGAGAGATACGTGAACTGACTCTTTTTTATCGCTTATGCTTTCGCATTTTTGAAAATTCACAGAGTCGCCACCGACCTTTTATTTTATCCAATTAAGGAAAGGTTTATAAAAGAAACAGAAAAAAGACCTTAAGAAATTCTGGGTAAGGGGGTAGGTTATACACAGGGAAGGTGTTAGCACCCTTTGTATCCATGGTTATCCATGGGCTCTTAAGTTTGCTTAGATCACTTGTTTTTCGATCACTTTTCAATTGCTTTAGAATGCTCATATGTGGTTTCAAATACTTTTGTAAATTGAATTTGTAATGATCCTTGTGCGGATGTATACAAAATGCTTGTTTATCTTTCGAAAGATGTTTTGAAAAGAACGTTAACTTTGTAATGATCCGTGTTTGGATGTATACAAAATATTGTCTTTTTGGAAAGTTTTGAAAAACAACAGTGTATGAGAATTTTGTTTGTTTTGATTTGAGCAAGCAAACTAGGAGGTCTACCCTGAGTTGTAAGGTTTTTATCCTATTTCCTTTAAAAATCTATCCTTTCACCGGATACAAACAAAAGGTTCGATTTTGTACTCGAAACAGTAGAATTTTGACTTTGATTTTGAAAAGAATGAGAAGGGATTACCTTAAAAGGTGCAAGTGTGATTGTGATTGGATTCAGATATTTTATCTTTGAAGTTAGTGATCTAACGGTTCAATTTTATCTTTGACATACACGCAGTTTATATTTGCTGGAAATTAAAATGCGGAAATGTAAAGTGCGGAAAGTAAATCTACGCTATTACATCGATTGTGCAGGAAATGTAAACTAGCCTATTTACATGAATTTGACATCCTATACATTTATCTAGGAATTTAAATTGCAAGAAAAATAAAAGGCATGTTTTTGGATTTTTTTTTATGACTGATTTTAATTATAATTAATGCATGATTAATTAAATTAAAATGAAGAAAAAAGATGAAAATAGATTTAAACCTAGAAATTAAGTTTAAAATATGTACAAAATATTTGTCAATTAATTTTAAAACAAAACTAATTTTTTTGGAATTTTTGAAGTTGATTTGAAATTGATTAAGCTAATTAATACATAATTATACAAATAATTATACAAATAATTAAAACTTAAAGAGAAAATTATTCAAAATATGTACAAAATTAGTTTATAATATATAAACAATATTTAATATAAAGAACAATTTTTTTTATGATTTTTTTTGATTGGTTGAAAATAATTAAAAAGAAAATATACAAACATATACTAATTAATTATACAAAATATTGGAATTATGAAGAAAAATAAAATATTTTTATTTCAGAAAATAATATATTATTTTAGAAGTCTAAAAATATTTTTTGTATATTTTTTGGATTTTTAAAACTATTTTTAATTAATTTTGCAAAGAAATTAAAATAGAAATAGAAAATATAAAAGGATACGATCAGGTGTGGAAATTAAGTGATGTCCATGGTGTGGATCACTTGTATGGTGCGTTGGATTGAGGATTAGTGGAGATCAAGGGCTCAGGTTGCAAGACACATGATGCACGTGGTTAGAGGAGTAGCATGAGATTATGCTGACTTTGAGAGTCCAGCGTGGGGCCCACTGAAGTTGACTGGCGAATAGAAAGATGAGGATAGGCCACGCGAGCAGTCAAAGGGTCCTCATCACTATTCATCATCTTCTTCAATTTACCTATGGAATTTGCTGCGGATTTACCTGCAACATTACCTGCGGATTTTGCTTTCAATTCTTTAACCTTTTGGATGACCTACAAAACGAAAATAAAAAAGAACAAGGGCCACCCAGATCACCTAAATGGACCCTTCTGAACATGATAGTGTCGTTAGTATTTTTATTTGGAGCCTCTATCATAGAAAACGAAAGGTTTACATCTTTGAAGCTCAAAAATGGTAGAGCTTCAAAACCACGTTTGAACTTGCATGTAATCACTCAAATCTACCCTATGTCATGCCATGAGTCCATTCAAATGATTAGTTTGTATTATAGTTAAGCATGCATATGAAAACGAAAGCTACATGGTTATGAACATGAATATGATCGTGAGCATGTTTAAGGTTGTTTCAATCACATGTTATGAGTCAATCCTTACCTATGATGTTATACAAGAGTAATAGGATGATTATTTTGTATTGATAGTTGTCGCTACCGCGAAAAATGGAATCAGAGTCGCCACTAATATATTTATCCCATAAGGGAAAGGAATACCAGGAAACCTAACTCAGAATAAGAACAAGGTCTTTCGACCAGAGAACAGGGCACGGGAGTCGGTTACGCAAGGGGAAGGTGTTAGCACCCCTCACGCCCATCGTACTCGATGGTATCCACCTATGTTTGTTTCTATCTAAAGGGTGTCTAATGTCTAAAACTAAATGCGAATGAATGCAAAAGAAATACGGGGAAAAGAAGGAATTATTTACAAGTGTGTTCGCTTAGGCCCCGCGACCCAATGCCTACGTATCCTTTTCAGGAATCAGAACGACCGTAGTTCGGCTCCATAGTTTCCATTTGTTTTGTGTTTTTTAGTTGAACAGCGGTTAAGGTCACAATCCACGATGCTCGACCTTTGGAGACTTATACGCCTAGTTTTGGAAAGGACTTAACTTGTTCTTAAGCGCCTAACAAGGCAAAAGAAAAGAATCTTGGGTTTGTGTTTTTTATGTAACTACATGATGAACAAAACCCAATACAAGGTTTCGCACCACTTCGTCACTATGTTTTAATTCGAGCCTTTATTAAGTGTTTTAAATGTTTTTGGTTGGGTATTTTTTAAGGGAATTTACTTTGCGATTCGAATCACATAAAATGTATAATGATCGAGAAGCAGATTAGGGAATGAATCCCACTCACTTCTATCCCATTATATAATGTTCAAGAAACAGATTAGGGAATGAATCCCACTCATTTCTATCCCATTAACTAATGTTCGAGAAACAGATTAGGGAATGAATCCCACTCATTTCTCTCCCATTAAGTAGTGACCGAGAAACAGATTAGGGAATGAATCCCACTCATTTCTATGTCACTAAGTGATTGAGAAACAGATTAGGGAATGAATCCCACTCATTTCTCTATCACTTTCTTAATGTGATTCGCATCTCTATTTGTTAATGTTTTAATGTTGAAAAAGAAAAAGAATGAACAAAGAGGAACTAACCTATTCTCTAATCTAAGTTATTCTAATACTAATTCTAAAGGGAGCATGGTGACTAAATTCTAAAAAGGAGCGTACAAGTGATACTAACAAAATAGGCCAAAAATACGGCCGAAATCAAGTAACAAAAATAACACGACAACTATACAACAATAGCATGAAAATGATACAAAAGCATAAAGAGAAGAAAATCAAGCATTAGTGCAAAATTAAACTAAAAAAAATACTACTATTTTTTATGAGTTTTTAATGTTGAGAGATTTCTAATTCAAGCCTAATTTGCACTTAAAGAACTTAAATTCTAATAAGCATAAACTAGTATTTTTTTATGAGGTTTTTATGTCATTTTTATTACCTAAAAGAAGAAAAAAACTATGTGAACCAAAACCTAAATCTAGCATGAATTTGAGCGGCACAGGGGGTTCAATCATAAAAGATTGGTATGCCTAGACAAACTGGCGCACGGCCCAGTCAGAATTAGCCCAAAGTTGTTTTTGTTCTTTCAGATTTTTGGACTACCAAAACATAGTGATGGGCTCAGAATGGGGGTGAAGAGAGCAAATCGTGTACAGGCCCAATGGTCTTTTTTACTCAAATTGTTTGATCCAAATAATCTCCCATTAACCTGAATTAATCAATATTACACCCGGATTTTATTACTAACTAGTGCAGATTTTATTGATCCATTAAACCTTATGTTAGCATTAATATACTAATCAAACTTTATAATAACTTCTCAGATTAATTCAATTAAAACCAAATTAATTAAAAATAAAATAGAACTATAGAAAGGGGTAGAATTAGGGTTACGTGTGTGGGTTGTGACGCCTCAGCTTCCTCCAAGGGGATTCTCCTTCTCTTCCTCGTTTCTGAACGGCGCCGGCAACGGCACGCATACGCCGTCGTGAATCAAACGGCTCCACCGCACCATCCGCTTTTCTTCGCCTCATTCTCCCCCTCGGATTTGTTTCACTCGGTCTCTCCCTTCGATTCACTCTCGAACTCGCGTCGCAATTCAACTCTCAATCTCTCTGCTCGTACATGTCTCTCGATCTCATCTCCGTTTCGAAACTCGACTCAAACCTCCTCTCCAATTAAGAGCTCCGATCAGTCTTCTCTTCTCTCGCATATCTCCGCTCGCGATCTCTCTCGTTCAGGTACGTCTTTGAATTCTTCCATTCGTTTTCTCCGATTTGAATCTTCCTCTTCTCACTTTCATGCGCGTTATGACGTTGCTGTGTTGATGCGGATTCGTGTTGAAGATAAAAGTTGATGATTTTTGCAGTGGATTCGGTAATGGTTTGTTGATGAAGATTGAAGCGTGAATTGAATGGTTGAAGTTTGTTGCTGATTTTTTTGTGTTGATTTCTGATTCTTTACAGGTTTTCTGTTATGTATCGTGAGAGAGAAATTGAAGATGATGATTGGAGGTTTCAGAACTGATGATAAGATGATGAAGATTATGGAAAGAATTGAAGATTGAGGACAAGCGAAAGAGAGTGATGAAGTGGATGAAAAGTGAATGGTTTTTTGGTGATTTTCTATTATGGTTAAAGGTTGAAGATGGAGATGAAGATGATGAAGGAGTGAGGATGAAGATGATGGTGGTTATGATGAGAGTGAAGCAATGGTGTATGTACAATGGTGGGGATGATGAAGATGTGAAGAGAGTGATGATGAATGGAAGTGAAGAATGGTTCTGTGAAAAGTGGAGATCCCCCGAAAATGGAGGGAAGAGTGATTTATATAGAGACAGATGAATGAAGAAGTTAGTTACAGAGTGGAGTGCCTCAGCCATTAGATTGAAGGGATCTGTTATGCAATTGATGGTGGAGATTGAATCAGTTATCAGGTTAGTTATGATTCCGTTTTTTCTGTTACATTCTGTTTTTTCTGTTACAGATACTTTTCTTCTTTTTTTTCGATTCCTCCTTCTCAATGTTATAACTGATGCCGAGTTCTTCCCTCCCCTGTTATCAGTTTTCCGTTTCTCCTCCTAAGTGCTATGCTGAACCGGTTTATTTGTAAACTGAGGTTTGGGTTTTTCTTGCTATGGTGCAGGTTGCAGCATGGAGCAGACTTCCGATTTGTATTGTGTTCGAATTCCCGGTTTTCTCGCTGAACTGGTTTTCTGTTGTTAATTTTCCGGTTCGGTTCGACGCAAGGAATTTGCAGCAGCCGGTTCTCTTTTTGCCATGTGCAGTTTTTTGGTTTTCTCGTATACTCTGATTTCCTGCCGAACTGTTATGCAGGTGTGTAGCGGTCCACGGCGAACTTTTATTGGAGGTGTGTATGCAGACTTGTTGCAAGGAGCTTGAATCGGTTTGGATTTTGGAATGCTTTGGACGTTAACCGCCTTGGATTCCCCTTGTTATGCAGGTCCTATCGCCGATTATGTAGACTTCTAACTCTTAAATCAATGGTGCAGTTACCACTAGTCTAGAAGGTCTGACAGCTGCTTAAGTTTTGATACATGCAGGGATGATTGTATATTTTTATTTTTCTGGTGCCCTTTCTTTTTGTTTGCAGCGGCCCTTGCTTATGAACTAACAGCCTTTGGTGTTTGGATATCTTGAGCATGGAAAGAACAAGATGGTTATGAAGATGGGTGGAGACGAAGTCGCATAGCATGAAGTTCAATGTTATAGAGTAAAAAGATTAGACATAGGCATTAGGCTTTGTAACATGTCTTTTTCTGTATTTTCCTTCATGTAATGTCTCATGTATGTGGACTGTACTGTACCAGGAGCTCATGCGGACTTATGGAATTTGAATTTTTGTATGGACAATGTAATGGTTGATGATAAATCTTGAACATTGAATGGACTTGAACTTTTTTGTAATGTATTGATTTTTGTGTATTTGAATTTGGATTTTGAAATGAATGGATATTTTGAATCGGAATGTTACGGACATGGCTTGGTGTAAACTTGAAATTTCCAATGATGAATGAAAGATGATGTTCGATTATGAGAAAGAAGGAGGAAGTTTAGACATGACATGAATAATGGTGAATTGTTTTAAATCTTGTAACCTGAATACCAAGACATCCTTGTATGCGCTAAACCTTAGACATTGTAAACACACATATGCTCTTGAACAACTTTGAAATCATATCATCAAGTAATTACCAATAAATCTGAATCGTCACTTTAAAGGAAACATGTCTTCAATTCTCAAACCCTAAGCAACTTGCACTTCAATCAAGCAAATTGAAAGAACGAGGATGCCTCGATTATGATGAACCCTCAAGTCATATATCATGGCTTGACAAAGATACTTCCTCAACAAATGACTTTTACATCACCACAAGGCTTTGAGAACTCCTTTGATGAGGATAAGAATTGAAGCACATAAGGTTATTCCGACATGAAATCCAATGAATCTCAGTTGAATTAACGATTGCAAACACCATGTATAAGAACCATAGTCCTCTTGCCCTTGATGAATCTTCATAGAGGAAAACCTTGTAGCTTTAGGAGAAAGAAGTCCGTCATGAACGACCATATCCTTCATAGAGGAAAAACCCTTGCCTCCAAGATCCTTCATCCAATGCAAAGTTATTTGATTAATGAATGTATGAATGTTAGATGACCTAATGGAAGTATGCAGATGAAATGTGAAGCTTAAGCCAGTTAGCAATAAATATGTGGGCAAATTTTGGGGTGCAACAGCTGCCCCTATTCAATCTTCTTGAACCCGAATGTACGAACGACACAAGTTCTGGACATGAGAGGTGTAAGTGGATTGAATACCCAAAAGTACCATCAAAATTTGCATTCTGTGGTAAAGCAAAGGTGTTGAATAGTATCAAAGGTGGACCAGACAAGTTGCTAACCTTAGTTAGACTTTGAAAAGATTGCTATCCTTAGATAGACTTGAAAAGGAGAGTGCTAACCGTAGTTAGACTTGAAGAAGAGGCGACACCACCGTAGCGTGACTCCGCAAGGAAGAACCATCCTTAGACGACTCAACCAAATTGCTAACCTTAGTTAGACTTTGAAAAGAAGACACAACCGTAGCGTGACTCCACAAGGAAGAACCATCCTTAGACGACTCAACCAAATTGCTAACCTTAGTTAGACTTTGAAAAGAAGACACAACCGTAGCGTGACTCCACAAGGAAGAACCATCCTTGGACGACTCAACCAAATTGCTAACCTTAGTTAGACTTTGAAAAGAAGACACAACCGTAGCGTGACTCCACAAGGAAGAACCATCCTTGGACGACTCAACCAAATTGCTAACCTTAGTTAGACTTTGAAAAGAAGGCACAACCGTAGCGTGACTCCACAAGGAAGAACCATCCTTGGACGACTCAACCAAATTGCTAACCTTAGTTAGACTTTGAAGAGAGGGTGCTAACTGTAACACCCCTTTTATACCCCAAAATAAATAAGCATATAATCAGAGAATAAGCATGCATATAATTCAAAAGGGCGTCACATCGACTTTTCAAAAACTAAAAGCCTTTAAAAACCGACAGCATTTACTTACAATATATGATACACCTGGTCATTTCAAATAACACTTCTCAATTAATCATACTTTATCTAGAATATGCATTCACAGCGAAAACTACCAATACTCATGTGTTTCATAAAATGATACATGTCCCATACCATGATCAAGTCTCAATAATCATATCAACATAAATTAAAACATAATTCGGAATATTTGGCTTAAGAGCCTATCAAACAACAAGTAATAACATAACAGGTTCTCAAATCAAGCGTAATACATAACCGAATAGAAACATGAGTTCAAATAACTAGTCTACCCAGTGTTACATGACCAGAGCATCGACTTACTACCTAATCTCCAAAAACTCAGAAGAAACTCCGACTAAGATCACACGCGAACTACTAACTCCAGAACCTGCATGTCGCCAAACGAGGGCAACATTAAAACAGAAGGGTGAGAATACGAATCATTATGAAGAAAGTATAATAAGATACAATGGTTAAATCAACATTTCAAGTAATTAATCACACTATATATAACCATGTAGATAATAATAATCGATCGATATTTCACATGTTATCAAGTATACAACAAGTATAAAGAGTATAATATTTCAATTCCAATATTATATTCTCAATTACGCACACAGCCATAATGATCACATATTCACACATTTAATCAAATATGCATTCAAACATCACTCATTTCAATTATCAAGCTCATACACACATCACAACTACATCAACTTCACATAATCAATTACCGCATAATTCTAATGTGACTCAATGCAAGATATGTGACGCTATGCATGTGGTACCGTAATGTGAACCCAACGTTTCACCGCTTTCCGATTCAATATCTAGAATCCAAGCCACGCTTCCGATCCGGACAAGACCAAAGCCCACCAAAATGTAAACATATAGTTTACCGCTTCCGAATCACTCTAGAATCGAAGCCTCGCTTTTGTTTCAAAGCAAACCACCTTTGTTTCAAGGCACACCATGATATGAATGTATGTACAATGTTAATCAAACATATGCAATTAAGATCATCTCTACCATCTTAATATTTAGCATATCACAATAATTCACTCTATGAATTATCCACAATATTGTACACAACATTCTCAACACATACATATCATTCACATATAAAAGGCCAATTAATCAATTACGATTCACAAAATCCAATTAACACTAGTATCCATACTATCTCATGTCAATTCACATTTATCACATATATATGAATATACACATTATCAAAATAACATCATTGGCATGACGATATATTATTCTCAACATAAATATTCGAGCCAAAAACCCAATTACAGATAAATTCTCAAAATATCGTAATTTACCAACAAACCGAATAGTTGATCTAATTCCAAATTATATTCCAATCAATTAAACACATTGAAATTAACTCAACTATTAATTTAATCAATCAATTAATAATCATACTATATTAATTTAATTCACTTCTATTTCTACTCCTTTTCCAATTTCTAGCATTCTATTGCTCATGACCATTTTTATTGAAAAGAATATCGCGCTAGCTTTCTAACGCTTCGAACGGAGACTCAAACGGAGTTACAGTTCAAAAGATATGAATTGTTAAAGTTTCAACAAAAAGGCAACACTGACATCATACACTGACAACTCTAAACATGTCAAAATTACACAAAACAATTAAAAGTATGACTCTTAATATCTCAAAACAACTCTGACAACTTATTTTCAACTCTAACAACTCTATTGACAACTCTAACAACTCTATTGACAACTCTAACAACTCTATTGACAATTCTATTAAATTGTTATAATTTAATTATAAAGGATATTTAAATAAAACACAATTTCGGTCGATTTGTAAAAATTACAATTTCAACAAAATAACACCACCACGTTAATCTACTAATTAAATTTAGCTATCATGTAAATTTTTATCAAATTCCGGACAATTAATTATACCGTTTAATTCGGCTAATTTGACCAAAACGGGACTATTTTGAATTCTTCGGAAACTTTCTAGCATCCTACTGTTTCTATTATCTTAATTATACTCCATTTAATAATTATGGTTCCATTCTATATTATATATGCTATTATATATCCTCATTATACTATGTCATTATATAGGTTCATATTATTAACAGTAGGAAAATATGAAAATAATATAGTGCTAAATTATTTAATAGAAAGAGGCATGGTATGTTTTGAGACAATGGGCTGCTATGAATGAATGAGAATTCATCACATGGAGATAGCAACACACACACATTGAATGAACAACACAAGCCAAAATGTGAATAGTGAGTAGCAACAAAGTACCGGAACAAGCACAACACAGAACAGAACAAACAAGTAGTAGCACAACACAAAAATAAGCTACAGTAGGTAGGGAAGTAGCAACACGGTAATAGGCACATCAAGGAAACGAAACAGTATCAAGCAATTTTAACAGTATGAACACAATTTCCATGACATACAACCAAGCAAGACACAGATTCAAGATAACATATATAGATTAAATCAGTAAAATTAAATATAATTATGTTAATCTACTCATTGACCCAATCATACAAATCCATAATAATAAGGATTCTCCCCCTTACCTTGAATCAATCTCCTTCAATCTTCTAGTTTCTCCCCAAATCTTCTTCTCTTCTCCTCTTTCTCCTCTAGCCTCTTTTTTCTTCTTTATCCCCAAATGAGTTATAACCTCTAAAACCCTATTTTCCTTACTATCTCTATTTTTAATGGGCTTAACCCACAAATCAATTTTATATTTTATTTCTACTACTTAGGCCCAATTAATTATATATCTCTAATAACTTAATTAACTCATTAAACCCAATAAACACAATTAATTATACACAAAATTAATTAATTCAATTAATTATTATATCTAATAACAATTAAATAATTATTTAACACACCAAGTAAAATAAAATAATATAATAAAATAAATACGGATAAAATCCTCTAATAACTCAATGTCTCATATTTCCGGTCTAATCTTAATTATTCGGAAAATTCCCAAAACGCTAAATATTAACTCATTAATATTTCTAATACTAAAAATATTAAAATCTTCGATTAAATATTGATCCGCTATCCCGAACTAATACCGACTAAATCATCCCAAAATGCGAAAATTTCAATAAACATCAGAAATGACTAAATTAAGCAAATAATTATTAAAAAACACCAAATAATATAATTACTAATATAATTAATAAAAATATTAATAAAAATCGGGATGTTACAACTCTCCCCCACTTAGAATATTTTCGTCCTCGAAAATTCAATTGACACAACCATTTCGACACCGAAACCACACTTACTCTCTCCCGATTCATACCAATACAAAATGTTCCACATCTTCAACCATACAAGCTTCCAAGGATGTCACTCCAATACTCGAATGAAATACCATGCAAACACACCGTTCTCTCGATGTCAAACTTAGCAAGTCTCTCCATCCGATAATCCATCCTCACTGGAATAAAATAAGCGCATCGCGTCAACCTATCCACAATGACCCAAATCACTTCACAATTACTCGATGTTCTCAGCAACCCGAAACAAAATCCATAGAGATACTATCTCACTTCCACTCGAATAGAATAACTGTTGCACCAATTAAACGGTTTCTGACAAGTCCAACTCAAATACACAATTCCGTTATATCCCTCTTCATACTTTACCACTAAACATTTTCCTCAAATCTTGATACATTTTAGTAGCATCATGACGTATACTCAAACCATTACGATGCCCTTCATCCAAAGTTCTCTTTGTCTGAATTCTAACCATCAGGAATACAAACTCGATCACAACATCTCATGACACCATTCTCGACAATCCAAAAGTTACTACTTTTTCCTTGATTAATCAATATCATCTTGTCAACCAATTGAAAAAAATCCAATTTCTAACCTTCTCAAATCTTGTCAAAATATTCCAAGTAGGCTTCAACATACCAACTTAACACACGAAGACGTCGCTTCACAACCAAACTCAACCCTCTAAATCGTTCCAACGATTTCTAATTCTTGAATCCTCAACATAACTTTTAAAATTATTTTCTACTCAATGCATCAGCCACAACCTTCACTTTTCCAGGATGGTAATTCAAACCAAAGATTAAAATCCTTCGAAATTCTACTCGTCTTGTTTACCTCATATTCAACTCCTGTGATCACTCAACACATCAAACCTTGATCCACACAAACAATGCCTCTTACATTACAAAACAAACACAAAGGCAAACAATCCAATACATACATCGAATAATTCCCCTTATGAACTTTAAGTTACCTTGAAGCATAAGCTACCACTTATCGATTTCTGCATCAACACACCTCAACTTGAAATCCCATATCCAAGAAAATTTACTTCTTCCAACCAAAACTCACATTCAGAAAGCTTTACATAACCTTCTTCTCTTTCAGCACCGATAACACAATCCTTAAATGTTAAACATGATCATCGTCGCTCTTTGAATCAAATATCCTCAAGAAACATTACCTCATAGAACCTTCTTTCTTCTTACTCGACGAACAGGGGTGACTCTACGACTATACACTCAGACAATGAACCTCTTCTCAAACAATTCCTCAAATCTACTCTTCAACTTCTCCTTAGTCGATTTACACGCTACTAAGTTAGTAAGACAAGTCTATCTCGTTCAATACGATATCGCCTCCTATCAACAATAGATTAGGGTGATCAGGTCCTCAATTTGTCAATAGACAGTCGACAATCATAATGAAACATAAACCATCGTTACTGAACTATAATAGTGTTCCTTCAGAACTTGCACTCGAAGTCACCTACAACACCGAGATCCACAATCTCCCCTTAAAGTTACAATTACTTGATTCAACTCCAAACAATTCATACCAAAATTTATCAACTTGGTCTAACGGAAAACAACCTAAATGAATTCTCAAAATATCTACCAAAGATGCTCAACGGATAATTCAAACACGTAAAAGAAGTAGAAACAAGGCCACAGCAGTTGTATCAATAACTATACTTCTATGCATGACAGGTAAAACAAGGTCCAATCTTATAGCACAATCCAAAGAATGAAATAATGCGTTGCACCATTATCAATAATAAACACGCACCTCAAATTAACTTATCCTTAGAAGTAGTCTCAGCACCAGACAACGCAAAAACTTTTCCTTTCGCTTGATCCTTCTTTGGCTTATCGCACATGGCACAATTGTGTCCTTTCCCACCACAACTGTAGCAAATCCTACTCGAACCAACTCCACAATAAACAGTTTTGTGACCCGTCTCGCCACGCCTGTAGCACTTAATCAGAGTAGAAGCTTCTCCCCCACTTGGCTTCTTACCAAGACCAGATTGTTCCCTCATGTCATCATACGATTTCTCACGGAACTGTTCTCCTCCTCGTTTCAACTGTAGAAACCTCACTTCTTTCTTTCCACGCACATCTTCTGGAAAATAGTTTCCGAAAAATGCATCACGGAAAAGATTCCAAACAACTTCAATACCTTCTATTTCAAATCTCCGCACAGTATTACTCCACCAAACGTCAGCTTCTTTTGTCAGCATGTGAGTACCAAACTGTACCTTCTGTACATCAGTGCAACTCACGACTTGAAAGATCTTCTCAATTTCTCTCATCCATGCATGCTCTTTCTCCGGTCCATACCCTCCTTCAAAGATCGGCGGTTTGCACCTTTGAAAGTCTCTAAAAGCACAAAACTCATCCTTTCCTCCATAACCGACATTCTCTTGCGGCGCTTGTCCAATCGCACCAGTCCACATCATCATTGCCTCAACATTAATGTCAACATTCCTTCTCGCAGCCATCGTCCTAAACAACCAAGAACTAGACAAAACAGTATCGATCGTGTCAGACACACGAATCAAATACCATAGGATAAAATACATTAATAACCTTGACCAACTGGACAACCAGGCTCTGATACCACTAATGTAACACCCCTTTTATACCCCAAAATAAATAAGCATATAATCAGAGAATAAGCATGCATATAATTCAAAAGGGCGTCACATCGACTTTTCAAAAACTAAAAGCCTTTAAAAACCGACAGCATTTACTTACAATATATGATACACCTGGTCATTTCAAATAACACTTCTCAATTAATCATACTTTATCTAGAATATGCATTCACAGCGAAAACTACCAATACTCATGTGTTTCATAAAATGATACATGTCCCATACCATGATCAAGTCTCAATAATCATATCAACATAAATTAAAACATAATTCGGAATATTTGGCTTAAGAGCCTATCAAACAACAAGTAATAACATAACAGGTTCTCAAATCAAGCGTAATACATAACCGAATAGAAACATGAGTTCAAATAACTAGTCTACCCAGTGTTACATGACCAGAGCATCGACTTACTACCTAATCTCCAAAAACTCAGAAGAAACTCCGACTAAGATCACACGCGAACTACTAACTCCAGAACCTGCATGTCGCCAAACGAGGGCAACATTAAAACAGAAGGGTGAGAATACGAATCATTATGAAGAAAGTATAATAAGATACAATGGTTAAATCAACATTTCAAGTAATTAATCACACTATATATAACCATGTAGATAATAATAATCGATCGATATTTCACATGTTATCAAGTATACAACAAGTATAAAGAGTATAATATTTCAATTCCAATATTATATTCTCAATTACGCACACAGCCATAATGATCACATATTCACACATTTAATCAAATATGCATTCAAACATCACTCATTTCAATTATCAAGCTCATACACACATCACAACTACATCAACTTCACATAATCAATTACCGCATAATTCTAATGTGACTCAATGCAAGATATGTGACGCTATGCATGTGGTACCGCAATGTGAACCCAACGTTTCACCGCTTTCCGATTCAATATCTAGAATCCAAGCCACGCTTCCGATCCGGACAAGACCAAAGCCCACCAAAATGTAAACATATAGTTTACCGCTTCCGAATCACTCTAGAATCGAAGCCTCGCTTTTGTTTCAAAGCAAACCACCTTTGTTTCAAGGCACACCATGATATGAATGTATGTACAATGTTAATCAAACATATGCAATTAAGATCATCTCTACCATCTTAATATTTAGCATATCACAATAATTCACTCTATGAATTATCCACAATATTGTACACAACATTCTCAACACATACATATCATTCACATATAAAAGGCCAATTAATCAATTACGATTCACAAAATCCAATTAACACTAGTATCCATACTATCTCATGTCAATTTACATTTATCACATATATATGAATATACACATTATCAAAATAACATCATTGGCATGACGATATATTATTCTCAACATAAATATTCGAGCCAAAAACCCAATTACAGATAAATTCTCAAAATATCGTAATTTACCAACAAACCGAATAGTTGATCTAATTCCAAATTATATTCCAATCAATTAAACACATTGAAATTAACTCAACTATTAATTTAATCAATCAATTAATAATCATACTATATTAATTTAATTCACTTCTATTTCTACTCCTTTTCCAATTTCTAGCATTCTATTGCTCATGACCATTTTTATTGAAAAGAATATCGCGCTAGCTTTCTAACGCTTCGAACGGAGACTCAAACGGAGTTACAGTTCAAAAGATATGAATTGTTAAAGTTTCAACAAAAAGGCAACACTGACATCATACACTGACAACTCTAAACATGTCAAAATTACACAAAACAATTAAAAGTATGACTCTTAATATCTCAAAACAACTCTGACAACTTATTTTCAACTCTAACAACTCTATTGACAACTCTAACAACTCTATTGACAACTCTAACAACTCTATTGACAATTCTATTAAATTGTTATAATTTAATTATAAAGGATATTTAAATAAAACACAATTTCGGTCGATTTGTAAAAATTACAATTTCAACAAAATAACACCACCACGTTAATCTACTAATTAAATTTAGCTATCATGTAAATTTTTATCAAATTCCGGACAATTAATTATACCGTTTAATTCGGCTAATTTGACCAAAACGGGACTATTTTGAATTCTTCGGAAACTTTCTAGCATCCTACTGTTTCTATTATCTTAATTATACTCCATTTAATAATTATGGTTCCATTCTATATTATATATGCTATTATATATCCTCATTATACTATGTCATTATATAGGTTCATATTATTAACAGTAGGAAAATATGAAAATAATATAGTGCTAAATTATTTAATAGAAAGAGGCATGGTATGTTTTGAGACAATGGGCTGCTATGAATGAATGAGAATTCATCACATGGAGATAGCAACACACACACATTGAATGAACAACACAAGCCAAAATGTGAATAGTGAGTAGCAACACAGTACCGGAACAAGCACAACACAGAACAGAACAAACAAGTAGTAGCACAACACAAAAATAAGCTACAGTAGGTAGGGAAGTAGCAACACGGTAATAGGCACATCAAGGAAACGAAACAGTATCAAGCAATTTTAACAGTATGAACACAATTTCCATGACATACAACCAAGCAAGACACAGATTCAAGATAACATATATAGATTAAATCAGTAAAATTAAATATAATTATGTTAATCTACTCATTGACCCAATCATACAAATCCATAATAATAAGGATTCTCCCCCTTACCTTGAATCAATCTCCTTCAATCTTCTAGTTTCTCCCCAAATCTTCTTCTCTTCTCCTCTTTCTCCTCTAGCCTCTTTTTTCTTCTTTATCCCCAAATGAGTTATAACCTCTAAAACCCTATTTTCCTTACTATCTCTATTTTTAATGGGCTTAACCCACAAATCAATTTTATATTTTATTTCTACTACTTAGGCCCAATTAATTATATATCTCTAATAACTTAATTAACTCATTAAACCCAATAAACACAATTAATTATACACAAAATTAATTAATTCAATTAATTATTATATCTAATAACAATTAAATAATTATTTAACACACCAAGTAAAATAAAATAATATAATAAAATAAATACGGATAAAATCCTCTAATAACTCAATGTCTCATATTTCCGGTCTAATCTTAATTATTCGGAAAATTCCCAAAACGCTAAATATTAACTCATTAATATTTCTAATACTAAAAATATTAAAATCTTCGATTAAATATTGATCCGCTATCCCGAACTAATACCGACTAAATCATCCCAAAATGCGAAAATTTCAATAAACATCAGAAATGACTAAATTAAGCAAATAATTATTAAAAAACACCAAATAATATAATTACTAATATAATTAATAAAAATATTAATAAAAATCGGGATGTTACACTAACCGTAGCTAGACTTTAGAAAAAGAAGGTACTAACCTTAGTTAGACTTTGGAAAAAGGAGGTGCTAACCTTAGTTAGACTTTATTGAACACGGCAAGTGGAAAACTGACCAATGAAACACGATCTTAACGAGGACTAACTTTGCATTCAATCCACCTTGGAGGAGGAGGACAAGACTTCTTCTGGGAATACATTATCTTGTGCCTTTAGAGCACATACAAACTTGGCTTATGCATTGATGCATGTTTGAATTTTTTCATGGCGTAATGCTCCATGTTCATGGAAATGCTACACATTTTTGTAGATGCAATGTGAATGCAATGATTACTATATGCAAAGATGACGAGGGCCCTTTAAAGAATATTTCGCTGACTTGTTGATCGAACTTCGTCTTTAACCTCGGGAGAGGTAAACACAAGGGAGAATCCCCTTAGTGTTGTGAACTCTGTGGGGGTGCCAATAGATATTGGACTTTGACTTGCAAGATGTACTTCTTCGTTGACTTGAAGAATGACTTCTGACTTCTCACCATGTGCCATGACTTGGAGAATTTTTAGCTTGAGGAGATTCCCTCAATTTACCATATTGGAGATGAGAACTCTGATGAGGAACTCTTTATGGGATGAGTGGAATAACTCTTAGGAGAAATAAACTCCTATACTTGGGGAGAGAATGAATTCCCAGGAGAAATAAACTCCTATGCTCAGGAAGAGACTTTTCTAGGAGAAATAAACTCCTATGCTTGAGGAATGGAATCAACTCTTAGGAGAAATAAACTCCTACGCTTGGGGAGAGAGTAACTTGCTGGGGAAAAGCATTGTGATACTTCTCCACTCTATAATGGCCAACTACACTTTACAAGTGAATGACGGTTTCTTCAATACAAACCAAAGGAGTATGCCCCAGGCCGCTTGACTTGTGAAGATATCTGATTCATCGAAGACATTTGCCTCGAAAGGATCCTTACACCACCATTACTTGAGAAAATCTGCCCCAGCATATTCATACATTTGAAATATTCTTTCTCTTGATCCACGGATCCTTGAAGAGATTTGTCGAATCTCGAGGTAATTGCCCCAGATTGAGTGAGCTTGAGAGATTCCTCGATGTCACTACTTCAGATTGATTGAAATCAAGAGAGATTCCTCGACTTGATTAACCCTGATTGGTCGAATTTGAGATGTCAAACCTTGATTTGCTTGCCCCAGATGGGATGAACTCACGAGAGAGATTCCTCGTCGTGACTGCCCCTGATTATGTACATCTTGCCAGAATCCTCGAGTTTTACTTCCCTTAAGATCCCCCAAATCGTGGAAGTAACTTTACCACACTCAAAAGAGTATTCAAAACCTTCAGGGTAATCAATCAAAGAGAGTATCCACTGCTCATGCTCAATAGAGTATTCATACTTCTCCCCTCAGGGTAACCAATCAAAGAAGGTATAAACTGATTATGCTCAATGGAGTCTTCAGGCACTATGCCCCTTAACGATCGGACAACGAGGGAATCAAACTGCATATGCTCAACGGAGTATTCAGACTTCTCTCCTCAGGGTAACCAATCAAAGAAAGTATCAACTGATTATGCTCAATGGAGTCTTTAGACAACACGCTCCCTGATATCAATTTCTGAAATGATTTCTTTTTATTCTAAGGAGTTCTCAAGTCCTTTTACTTTGACATGATCAAGCTCTTTACAGATTCTCATCATGGAAACTTTCTTGATGTTTAAGCAAATGTTTTGTATACAAAAGAATGTTAATTCTGAGAATGATAATTCTAATGCAAAGCCTATGCTAGTCTTGAAGTTTAAAACTTTTTATGCAATGAGGTGGCCACCTCTTGTGAATGAAATGATAAAGCGGGCATACAATACCAACATAGATATGTGTTACGCTTCATTGGGAGTCAGCTAAACGCTATCTCATTGGAGTGCGTCTTTGAAGTAAACCCTACTTCAATTAGGACTTTTAAGGGTTGTAACTTGGTCGGGTTCACGGTTTTCAGAAACAAAGGATTTTTAGGCTCAAAATTATTTGGTGCCCACCCCCTTCGTGATGTTCTCCACTCCTAAGTTCAATTAACTCAACATAAGTGCTCATCCCTCACAAGGAATTTCAAGATGGTTGAGGAATCAATGAGGTTTTTTCGGACATGGCAGTCGCTCACCTTTTATTCTTTTGATTCATTATCACACGACTTTGTTCTTGCTTTTATTTCACCATCATTTTTCTTTTTATTGCTATATATTTTTCTTTTCATTTTTTCATCATTTTTCTTTGCTTTCTTTTTTCTCTCTTTTTTTTTTGAACAAGTCGTGTGACCTCGCATTGTCTTTGATTCGTTGGAAGTGATTGCGACTGCCTCATTCCATGATTGATGAAGGGTTACCATTGTGGTACCGTCCTCTTTTGTCCTCTTGGTAGGTGAAGGATAACCATCACAGTTTTGACTTTCCTCAACCTTTTGAAGGATAACCATTGTTGTATCCTTAAATGTATATCATTTGGTGAGTTTTGAACACTTGATCAAGTTAAATGAACACTACCCTGCCCCAGGGTTAAAATTAAGGGTTTTTCTGATAAAACAAGAAACTCCTCCTTCAAGGCTCAAAGGGGTTAACGAGGGTCTATCTCCCTTATATCTCCGGTGTTTAGGGATTTGAATCAATGCCTGTACATCATCAGTAGAGTTTTATTCAAAAACACACAGTTAGGGATTTTGCATTTTTTTCATCATTCTCCCTCCGCTCGTTGCCTAAGCAAGCGATTAGTAAAAGTTGGTATCGTAATGCCAAAACCTTTTTTTTTTTGAGTGAAAACGAATGGATTGCTTCAAGACAAACATAAACAATGTATTATGATTTTCATTCGAAAATTAACAAATTTTTACATGCTAGCAATGCTTAAACAAACAATGAAATGTTACAAATGGGAATGCAATAGAGAACTAAATGAATGCTCTTGCTGAGGAGACTTGACTCCGTATGGGCTTATTGCTCTTGAATGCTTTCTGTAGCTTTGATACCCCATTGAGACTTCAATATAAGCATAAACCTCTTGGAGTGAATATGATCGTTCTGAAATCAACGAAGACTTGAATTCTGACTTTAACTGTCCTATCATCCTCAGTTGAATGGCTAGGTGCCCCAGCATGGTAGCCACTTAGCATTATCATATGTTCCTTCCATACACTTTAGATTACTTCCCAGGAGAATATTCCAATAAAGGCGTAAAAGAGTGGTGCATTTTTGCCTTACTTTAGGGATTCGAGCAATGCAAATGATGCAATACTCAAGACCAGAATACGTCTTGCTTATCCCTCGGTCGGGAGCCCCAAATATAGATGCTAGAACAGTAATCACCATCATAAATGGAAGAAGCTAGTATGATCATCAAACTCAGGAGAGCTATATGTGGTAAGGAAGACCCATAATGCCAACTGAAATACCAACCATCAGGGACATAACTGAGCACAAGGCACTTGCATTACATCGTTATGTTTCCCATATTCTTTTTATCTCTGTTGACAAGCAAAGGGTTATGAGAAGAAAATTCCAGGAAGAGATGACGCATGATACGAAGCAACAGCTTGAGAATGAGAAATGCCTTTGCAGAACCCTCTTGATTATCTCATGGAAAAATATTCTGACGAAGTTGCACAAGAATTTGTAGTGCTTTAAAGGATTCGAGCATGCGAATGGTGCAATGCTCAAGATAGACAATGTCTTGCTTATCCCTCGATCGGGAGCCCCAAGCAACTTCCACATATGTACAAGAGATGATTATCACTTTAGCTTCAACATCCAAACCATTCGGAGTGAGAGTAAATGATCCTTGCAGTTCTTTTTTGATATCAGGCACTAGGTACAAACACACAATGTCTAACTCAACGGAGTCACGACCTTTTATGATTTTAAACCTTTTCTCCAAGAGGTGGAACCTTTTTTCATTTCAATGATCGGAAACTTGAAGACTTTAATTTCCAAATGGTTCTCATGATGTGAATTCTCCTTACCAAGAATAGGAATCTCAACATTATTTCAGATATTCTGATTCATAAGACCTTCTCTTGGGGCGAGAGTAACATCTGCATTGGGCCTTTTGAAGTACCCATATGAACTTTTCTCAGCTAAGAGAGAAATCTTGAATATCCTCCATACACTGATTCACGGCAATCCCCATTTCTGTTCTTATCTCAGTCAAAACCTCACGGAGTTATTCCAATATTAACTTTCAAGCACGTAGCGGTGAGAAGTCAATTTTTTGTTGAAGTCTGAACTTGAGTAGAAAGGACCCTCATAAGCTTCTGATAGAACTATGAAATGCATGATAATGTGAATGCATGTTCCATTTCTAAGGGATCCTAAAGTCTTTTCATCCACTTTTGTTTCTCTTTTATTCTTTTTTTTTTTTTTGCATATAGTATCTTTTCTTTTTTCCTTTTCCATCTTTTCTGTTTTTCTACTTTTTTTTTATTTCCTCTTTTTTTTTTTGGAAATAGACTTTAGAATCCCCCACAAATGAAGTGGATAAAGTAATGATGTTATGCAATGCAAAAGCATGGGATCAAGGTCCATATAATCCGAGTAACCACTGTACAATCCTCTGAATAACTGATGTAAAGCCTCGGTAGGTCAAATGTCATGAGATCAAAGGTCCGACACCTTTTTGAATACCAGGAGAACCAATAGTCACCAACAGAATAGAATAGTCACCAACGGTACCTGTCATGTATATCCCACCCCACTCACAGGTGAATCTAGGTCAAGGTAGGTCAAAAGGTCTCCAGCGTTAACAACTCTCCTGAAACACCATCATTGTTGCAAATACATGCCAACAATGGTATCCCATTCGAGTCTCGACTGGTCGTGGGTCTCATGATCGCAATCAACAGAACCTGACATTCTGTTGGCGTCATGACTATCCACTCTATCCTAGGTATCCTATGTGTCAACTCTGGCCTGGGTATTGGGCCTTTTACCTCATATAACATCCCACCCAACCTGCAAAACAAAGCAGAAAAATATGTGGTCCCCACGGGGACCCATAATATAGTCCAGATGCATGATATGCAAGCGAAAAATAAACATGATGTGCAAGCATATATACAACAAATAAACAAACTGTCATACCCCAAAATTTGCCCGATCAATTCTCGTCTAATAATTTATCAAGGGTATTAAAATTAAGAGTTACGGGGTTTAACATATCTATTGTTAAACCCACGCTCTTATAAAACTATTTTTATTGGGGTGTAATTGGCAGGTATTTTGGGCCCAAAACCAGTCAGTCCATTTATCTTATCATAAGGGTTTTTATTAAATATTATTACTGACTCTTATTAGAATTTTAGCATTATTAATTTTAATACTATTAGAATTAGGATTATTATTATTTAACTAATTCTTATTATTATTTTATTATTATTAAGAATGACAAAATATATTGGGTTATTTCCCTTTTGGGATTTTTAACCTAATTTCTAACATTATAAATAGGATCTTTGACAATCCTATTAGAGATCCTTTCTTTCAATTTCACGTACCTTTTTTTTTTCACAAATTCACACACACCCAAAACTACGCTTTTTTCACACAAACTACGTTTTTCAACGCCTTTTTCTCTTCTCCCTTTGAGGGTTTGTCTTGGGGTCTGTCTTGAACATCCCTAATCCGCCATTGTTGATCAACTGACAACCGCCGACAAACCCTTTCCCCCTTTCGAACGCAATTTTCAAACCACTCAAACGCAATTTCAAATTATTCAAACTCAATCACAAACTCAAACATTTTTGGCCGATGATTAATCTATGAGGCCTCCCTTTCTTAAAACCTTTTTTTAAAAACTTTTGGCCAATGATTTAATATGAGGCCCCTTTAAAAAATCTTTGTTTTGGCCAATGATGAACATCTGAGGCTTCTGATGAATTTTAATGTTTTTTTACTTTTAAAGGTTTTTGGCCAATGATGCATTGAGGAGGCCGTATTTTTATATACTATACATATATTTTGGCTTAGCCATGGTCATTGTTGTCTCGATCTGACAATGACCATATCAAAACCTTTTGAGTATTTTATTAATTAAAATAAAATATGATTTATTTGGCTAAAGGGTTTCAACCATCTTATTGATTGCGATGATTAGCCTATTTTCTCTAAAAATTCGTTATTATTTATAGTCGAATCTATCGATTACGAGGGATAACGATAAAAATTAAATAATTGATTCTATAAAACATATTTATTTGTTATTAGTGATAATCGAACGTATCGATTAGAATTGGTAACAATACCTGCCCTTTATCAAAACTGAGATTTACCCTTTTGGGCAAAGGTTAACCTTTTTTTAAATCTATTAGTGAACAATTGTCAAATATTTTTTTTTATAAAACCTAAACCTAAAGATTAAATGGGTCCCCTTGAGTACAAGGGAGGCAAAGGGTGCCTAACACCTTCCTTTTGTCTAATTTACCTACTTACCCAAATCTCTCTTTTTAAGGGTTTCTCACTTGCCCCAAATAAAGTGGGTGCCGACTCCGTTTGAACGTAAATTTTAAGCAGGTTGCTACAGCTGGCGACTCTGCTGGGGATACTTAAATGGTGAATACTATGCTCCTATAGGTTTTAGGTTTTGGCAGGGTTTAGGTTTGACAACTTTTTAGGGTTTGGCTAATTCGCCTTTTTTAGGGTTTGTAATTATTTTTTTATTTTTTATTTTTAAAAAAATTTTTTAATTTTTTTTTATCTAAAAAATATTTGATTATTTATAATATGTTTATATTTAATTATTTATGTTAATATGTTTATATCTAATTGCCTGTTGTTATATTTTTATATGCATTGCTGGTATTTTCCATGTTGTGTTAAACCCTAAGTGTGGGAGTTAACTTTGAGATCAATAGGGGAGTATGAATCGCCTACGAGTCTCATTGGTAACTCCACTCGAAGTGGGTTGAGTATTCGGAAATGTCCAAAACGAGGCTTGACTTTGTCGAGGGCTGGACTGGATACTTGGCCGATCTCTCCGAGAACCTACCCCAAAAATTCGAACCTCATGGATAAAATGAGTCGTTCCAAAATCCGAAGAGACAAAGAGTCTCGGAGGCTACGAACGACCCCATGAGACCTTCTAGAACCCCCCATAAAAAGGTTGGCTCCCTAGAGCCCCCTACGTCGAACCTATGAACTTATGTGATTATGGGTTATATGTATATATATGTGTTGATCATTTTTTTTATTATTTCTTTTTCCATTCATCATACATCAGGGGCATTCTTGCATCATATTTTATTCAAAAAAAAAAGAAAGAAAAAAGATATCATACATATCATGCATGGCATACACATCATTTTTATGACATTAAGAGAAGATTCCTCTTCTATCTCAAAAACAAAGGACCATTGGGAAGGATAACCTAACATCCCGACCATATTATCCAACAAGATTTCAGCAGAAGAGACAAAGGGATCAACAAAAGCAACAGGGTGGCCAACGTACCTAGAGGCCCAAGCCAAAACGATCATTCACCCCGTTGTACATGCCACTGTCTCAAGCTTTGCAACGTTTGCTCAGTCAGAACTTGGTAACTCTGCTACCTCCATACTCAGCTCCAGCTAACCCCGCTCCTGGATACAAGCATCATGTTAGGTGCGCTTATCATTCAGATAGTCCTGGCCATGATATAGAGGATTGTGGGCCATTGAAGCACAAGATCCAAGATTTGATTGATGAAGGGCTCATTGAGTTCGAAGATCCTAGCAAGTCTAAAGCCATAAGTGGCTAGAAGGAGGATTTCTTAGATCATTAGTTTTGTTTTCATTCGCAATTTCTTTCCGTTTGTTTAAACATTAGTCTTACGACATATGCTATGTACTTTACAACAATCATTAATGCATTGCTTACGTTTGTCTTGATTCATTCCTAGTGTTCTCACTATATTTAAAACGGGGTTTTTACTTGGTTTTCTTCTTTGTGATATTCAACTCTCGATCAGAGTCGTACACCTTTTGAGGGAGAATGACGAAAACGATACCATAATTTCATACACTATGCTTTCGAACAGACCGTGTTGACGATGTACAGGCATTTGTTCAATTCTTAAATAACGGAGATATAAGGATGTTAATCCCTCGTCAACACCTTTGAGCCTAAAGAAGTAGGAGTTTTCCTTCATATAAAATAAAACCCTTCATATATAACCTGGGGTAGGGTAGCTGCTCAGTTAACTTAATCATTCCAAATTGTTCCTTAGAACATAATCACCGATGGTTCCCCATCATCATTAAATCCGGCAGTCAATATCCACGAAAGCAATACAAGGGCCTGCTAAGTCAAAACCTATTAAGGAGACTTAGGCAAAATTGGGGCATCCCGCTGACTGTAGTTTAAAACGAACAGTTCAGGCAAGAGTTAGGGATAACAAAGTCGAAAAAAGGTTACTATGTACCTTCGACAAATGAAAGATATTACAAAAAGGAGAATGACTGCCTTTGCAGATAAACTTCTGGTTTTTAAACCATCATAAATGTCAATGTCATAATTCCCAAATTCTTTTGGAGACTAAACGCATAGTCAACTGAGCATAGGATTGGAGAACATCACGAAGATGGGGATGGGTACAAATAAACTTTGAGCCTCTATCTTTTGTTTCTTTAAACCGTGAACCAGGCCACGTTACAACCCTTAAAAGTCCTAACTGAAGCATGGTTAGTTCGAAAGCATATCGTTACCAAAGGTATCCCGACTCCTTAATGTCTACTATAAACTCTTGAGTTGATATCACTTTCTTAAAAAAAAACTTTGTTTTACTCAAAAACGTTTTAAACTTTCAAGACAGACATATGCATTCGCATCTTATGAATTTCATTACAAAGTACACTTGTCTATGTCGATTCAGGTGTTTAAACATCAGGGAAAAGTTGCATGGGGCATGGCTAATGGCTAAAAAAAATCCTACTGACTGACGAAGTAGCTTTAAAAACTCGTCAAAATAAGAAACATCCCTTACGCATGACTGGGATGGCTAATGTGTACACACGGCATAACTCGTCATTATCCCATTTACATGGGGCAATCTAATCAAGATCCATTGGAATCTCTCAAAGACGCTGAATAGCCCATGGGGCAAGCCCATTACCTGGGGGCACGTTGCAAAGGTCACTCAGTGACAGATGGTGTCAATGCCACTCTCACATCCTTTTCAGGAACCTATTTAGGATATTTCTCAATCTGTCCATATAGTCTTCTCTAAGACATGTTCAAATACTTTTTACCCTTTCCAGGAGCCTTTTTCAGACAGTCTTTTACAGACCCATCTTCCTATCCTTTCTATTTTCAAACCCTTTCAGATAGTCTTCTCCAAGACATATTCCTTTCTACGAACCTTTTCTAGGTAGTCTTCTGTAAGACATCTCTTAACTTTTTCAGTTAGTCTTTTTAAGACATATCCAAACTTCTCTTATGCTTTCAAGAACCTTGTCAAACTTTGTTTAAAGTACAGAGTCTTCTCTAAGACAGTTCATTATCCTTTTTAGGGTGATCTTCTTCAAGATATCTTTTCCTAAGTTTTGTTTAAAACGCCAAAAAAAAAACAGTCTCCATCCTCTATAGGAATCTTTTTGACCCTCTTCACAAACAGATCCTTTGAGCTTTGTCTAAAGCACGGTCTTATTTAAGAAAATTTCCCGTTCTTCCCAAGGACCTCTTCAGGTAGTCTTATAGAAGACGTCATCTCATTCTGAGTACTCAGCAAATCACTGTCCGTCAGGATGCGACCGAAATGCATGACTCATTCTGAAAAGCATCTGCTTCACATTCAAATCAACACTTAGCATCAAGGAGACCATCAAAATTGGTCTAATCAAAGACGATCATTCCTGATAAAGACCCTTGAATGGGGAAACCACGTTCAGAGGGTTTTCCTAAAACAGGGGCATACAATCAAGGATCCTATTGACTAGGGGCATATCTTTCAAAAATTCAAACATTGGGGCAAGGCATATCAGGCAAGACATGGTGAAATTCGAGTTCTCTCTAAAGGTCCCTCCTTCAGATTAAGGGGCACGTCTCTCAAAAATTTCTGATATTCGGGAAGTCACACTAGTATCACACAAGGAGCATTGTTGCGTAATTGATCTTCCCACGCCTGTACTATTTACGTCCCGCAGTGTGGGATCGGCATACATGCATAATTCTCATTTATTTTGAGAATCTCATTACATGACACTTGCATCATGACATTGCATAAAACTAACGCTGCCTTTTCAGGTCACTTCATAATCAAAAGGATGTTATCATCCAATTACAGTGCAAATAAGATCGTATCATCGATTCAATCTTAACAGATACAATTCTAATACCTCATTCCAAGTCTTTCTTCAAAGACAATCCAGAAGCAATCAAAGAATTTCTTACCTCTCCAGGTAGTCTTGTCCAAGACAATTATCCTAATCTTTCCAAGCAGTCTTGTGTAAGACATATCCTGACCTTTTCTAGGTAGTTTTGTTTAAAACGTTCCACGACCTTTATAGGAACCTTTCTAGGTAGTTTTGTTTAAGACATTCCACGACCTTTATAGGAACCTTTCTAGGTAGTTTTGTTTAAAATATTTCATAGCCTTTATAGGAACCTTTCTAGGTAGTTTTGTTTAAAACATCTCACGACCTTTATAGGAACCTTTCGGGGTAGTTTTGTTTAAAACATACCATGTCCTTTATAGGAACCTTTCCATAGAGTTTTGTTTAAAACGTTTCGTATCCTTTATAGGAACCTTTATAGGTAGTTTTGTTTAAAACGTATCATGCCCTTTATAGGAATCTTTCTAGGTAGTTTTGTTTAAAACATATAGTATCCCGTCTAAGAGCCTTTTCAGGTGAGTCTTGTGTAAGACGTATCACATCCTTTCCAAAAAAAAACTTTCCTAGGTTAGTCTTGTGTAAGACGTATCCTAATCTCTCTAGATAGTCTTGTTAAAGCGTTTCATATCCTTTATAGGAACCTGTCTAGGTAGTCTTGTTGAGACATTTCATATCCTTTCTAAAAACCTCTCCAGGTGAATCTTGTTTAAGATGTTTCATATCTTTTTAGGGGCCTTTCTGGGTGAGTCTTATTTAAGACATATCATGCCTTTATAGGTAGCCTTCTTAAAATGCTTATCCAATCTTTTCTAAGACACACTTAGTTCTTTTAAAGAATTCCTCAGTTAGTCTTCTCCAGGACATTCTTCCTAAGCATTGTTCAAAGCCTAAGCTTCTTCGCATCAACCTTCGATATACCCTATCCAAGGACCTCTTCAGGTAGTCTTATGTAAGACATTACTTCCTCTCTCCTCAGATACAATCAAATGATCCGGGTATGAAAAGCATATGCTTCAGACAAGTATCCTGCCAAACAACTGGATGGCATCTATAAGCCCATCTCCCACAAAACTCCTTCCCTACGCAAGCAAATTTCAGGGCATTTCAGTGTCCAATCATCTTCTACCTCTTCAGGTTCAAGAAGATTGAACAGGGGCAGCTGTCATACCCCAAAATTTGCCCTCATATAATTACAAATGTTATTTTATTTAGATTAAGTGACATAGTCCAATCGATAAGGAGGTAAGGCTTGCAGGTACAAAGTTTCGGGTTCGAATCCCACTACTGACATTTTTTTATTTTTGTTACTAACTTATTTATGTTTTTAAACTTTATTTCTATTTTTAAAACCACAAAATTGTATTTTTTTATTATTTAATTTTTATTTTCGTTTTTTATTTTAGGTATATTTTAAATATAGTATTTTTCTATTTTTGTTTATTTTTAATACAAAAGTAACCTAAGAAAAATCATAAAAATATAATTGGTAATTTTTATTTTCTTTCTTTTGCTGCAAGTCAATTTTATTGAAGTATTTGATTTGATTTTCTCTATTTTAAGAAAAAAATCAAAACAAATATTTCTTTGAATTTTAATTGTGTTATTGATTTCTATTTTTATTGATTTTATTTCCTTTTAAGTTAACCTAATTGAACCCTATAAATAAATCATCTTTGGACAATAACAGGGACTTTTTGGAATCCTTATTTTCTAAAATCCATTCACCACACACGGTACATACACACTAACAGACAACTTTTTCACCATCCTTCACTAACTTTTTGTACATATTTTCCAGCAGCCAATTTCTGTTGACGTGTAAAATAAAATAAAAACAAACCTCAAACCTCATCATCCTATTCCACATTTTTACCAAGTTTTCTACAGCAAACCTACCTTCAAAATTACCAACATTAAAAGTTCTTCATTAAATTAGAATCAAAGCAACGACCACACCTACAACAAGACGACGGTCGTTCGAGCGACCCGACGAAGCCGGTAGTTAGCCGCGAAATCATAGCACCACTCCGACGGCAACCGCGGATTCGAGACCCTCACCCGTACACTCGATCTCGTCGTGTTCATCATCGGCTGCAAAATGCAGGCTGCCGTCATGATATAAGAGGTAAATTTTCTTCTATTTGCAATTTTTGTTATGCTTTTTGTTTGAATGATATAATGGGTTTTTTAGAGAGGCATGGGTTCGTGGAAGAAAACATGGAGAAGGGAGGAGATATACTGATTTGTTTCTAATTTCTTTACATGTTCTATTTATTTTTTTTTATTATTTTAAACTATAATGGACACTTGTCATCATCCTATTGGTCCCCTAAATGGTTTGAATTAGTCATCCTTACTATCATTTCATTTGATTTATTTTATGGCCACGTAACAAGCAGGGGCGTGCCCCTTTATATCTTTTTTTTAATTTTCTTTTATTTTATTTTCTAATATTTGTTTTTTTTATTTAATCATTATATGTTTCTATCATCATAATAGATCTTTTGGTGTTATCTTGGGCTGTCAATATTATTCAGGCCCATTTATGTGTTTTATTTATCAAAGCCTCTATGTTTAGGAATAAAAATACATTCGCAAATACTCTATAATTTATAAATAAATCTTTCTTAAAAAATAAATTAATTAAATTAAAATAATTTATTTTGCTAAATGGTTTTAACCAAAGCTATTGGTTACGATGATTAGCATTTCCCCTTCATCCAAATTCGTTACTATTTGTAATCGAATCTATCGATTATGAGGGGTAACGATAATTAAAATACGCATATTTGCTATTCGCGATAATCAATCTATCGATTATAGTGGTTAGCAATCCTCCCTTTAATCCGTTAGCCATGGTAATCAAATCTATTGATTATTGCAACTAACGGTAATAAACTAAAAACCAGGGTTGTACGCCCAAATATAAAACACACTAAACCACGACACTACAGATTTTCATCCTTTTCAATCAGGCAATTCAAAATGCCTTTCAAATCACAAACTACGATAGGCCATTCAAAAAGCCTTCAAACCATCTCAAATCAAATTCTAAATCTAAGGGCGTACAACCCTTCCCCGAACTACGTTGACTCTGATTCTCCATAAGGAGATACGTAGGCACTTGGCAACAAGGCGAGTCCCCCTCCCTAAAATCTCAATTTTTCCCCTATTCAATTCCTTAGCCATAAACCTTTATCTTTGAATGTTAGCCTTTAGGAAAGGGTTGAGGGTGCCTAACACCTTCCCTCGACCTGAATATAGTATCTTACCCCGATCTCTAAAATGCGAAGGGTTTCCTATTCGCCCTTCAGAATAGGTGGCGACTCTAGAATAGGTTTATAAAAGAAACAGAAAAAAGACCTTAAGAAATTCTGGGTAAGGGGGTAGGTTATACACAGGGAAGGTGTTAGCACCCTTTGTATCCATGGTTATCCATGGGCTCTTAAGTTTGCTTAGATCACTTGTTTTTCGATCACTTTTCAATTGCTTTAGAATGCTCATATGTGGTTTCAAATACTTTTGTAAATTGAATTTGTAATGATCCTTGTGCGGATGTATACAAAATGCTTGTTTATCTTTCGAAAGATGTTTTGAAAAGAACGTTAACTTTGTAATGATCCGTGTTTGGATGTATACAAAATATTGTCTTTTTGGAAAGTTTTGAAAAACAACAGTGTATGAGAATTTTGTTTGTTTTGATTTGAGCAAGCAAACTAGGAGGTCTACCCTGAGTTGTAAGGTTTTTATCCTATTTCCTTTAAAAATCTATCCTTTCACCGGATACAAACAAAAGGTTCGATTTTGTACTCGAAACAGTAGAATTTTGACTTTGATTTTGAAAAGAATGAGAAGGGATTACCTTAAAAGGTGCAAGTGTGATTGTGATTGGATTCAGATATTTTATCTTTGAAGTTAGTGATCTAACGGTTCAATTTTATCTTTGACATACACGCAGTTTATATTTGCTGGAAATTAAAATGCGGAAATGTAAAGTGCGGAAAGTAAATCTACGCTATTACATCGATTGTGCAGGAAATGTAAACTAGCCTATTTACATGAATTTGACATCCTATACATTTATCTAGGAATTTAAATTGCAAGAAAAATAAAAGGCATGTTTTTGGATTTTTTTTTATGACTGATTTTAATTATAATTAATGCATGATTAATTAAATTAAAATGAAGAAAAAAGATGAAAATAGATTTAAACCTAGAAATTAAGTTTAAAATATGTACAAAATATTTGTCAATTAATTTTAAAACAAAACTAATTTTTTTGGAATTTTTGAAGTTGATTTGAAATTGATTAAGCTAATTAATACATAATTATACAAATAATTATACAAATAATTAAAACTTAAAGAGAAAATTATTCAAAATATGTACAAAATTAGTTTATAATATATAAACAATATTTAATATAAAGAACAATTTTTTTTATGATTTTTTTTGATTGGTTGAAAATAATTAAAAAGAAAATATACAAACATATACTAATTAATTATACAAAATATTGGAATTATGAAGAAAAATAAAATATTTTTATTTCAGAAAATAATATATTATTTTAGAAGTCTAAAAATATTTTTTGTATATTTTTTGGATTTTTAAAACTATTTTTAATTAATTTTGCAAAGAAATTAAAATAGAAATAGAAAATATAAAAGGATACGATCAGGTGTGGAAATTAAGTGATGTCCATGGTGTGGATCACTTGTATGGTGCGTTGGATTGAGGATTAGTGGAGATCAAGGGCTCAGGTTGCAAGACACATGATGCACGTGGTTAGAGGAGTAGCATGAGATTATGCTGACTTTGAGAGTCCAGCGTGGGGCCCACTGAAGTTGACTGGCGAATAGAAAGATGAGGATAGGCCACGCGAGCAGTCAAAGGGTCCTCATCACTATTCATCATCTTCTTCAATTTACCTATGGAATTTGCTGCGGATTTACCTGCAACATTACCTGCGGATTTTGCTTTCAATTCTTTAACCTTTTGGATGACCTACAAAACGAAAATAAAAAAGAACAAGGGCCACCCAGATCACCTAAATGGACCCTTCTGAACATGATAGTGTCGTTAGTATTTTTATTTGGAGCCTCTATCATAGAAAACGAAAGGTTTACATCTTTGAAGCTCAAAAATGGTAGAGCTTCAAAACCACGTTTGAACTTGCATGTAATCACTCAAATCTACCCTATGTCATGCCATGAGTCCATTCAAATGATTAGTTTGTATTATAGTTAAGCATGCATATGAAAACGAAAGCTACATGGTTATGAACATGAATATGATCGTGAGCATGTTTAAGGTTGTTTCAATCACATGTTATGAGTCAATCCTTACCTATGATGTTATACAAGAGTAATAGGATGATTATTTTGTATTGATAGTTGTCGCTACCGCGAAAAATGGAATCAGAGTCGCCACTAATATATTTATCCCATAAGGGAAAGGAATACTAGGAAACCTAACTCAGAATAAGAACAAGGTCTTTCGACTAGAGAACAGGGCACGGGAGTCGGTTACGCAAGGGGAAGGTGTTAGCACCCCTCACGCCCATCGTACTCGATGGTATCCACCTATGTTTGTTTCTATCTAAAGGGTGTCTAATGTCTAAAACTAAATGCGAATGAATGCAAAAGAAATACGGGGAAAAGAAGGAATTATTTACAAGTGTGTTCGCTTAGGCCCCGCGACCCAATGCCTACGTATCCTTTTCAGGAATCAGAACGACCGTAGTTCGGCTCCATAGTTTCCATTTGTTTTGTGTTTTTTAGTTGAACAGCGGTTAAGGTCACAATCCACGATGCTCGACCTTTGGAGACTTATACGCCTAGTTTTGGAAAGGACTTAACTTGTTCTTAAGCGCCTAACAAGGCAAAAGAAAAGAATCTTGGGTTTGTGTTTTTTATGTAACTACATGATGAACAAAACCCAATACAAGGTTTCGCACCACTTCGTCACTATGTTTTAATTCGAGCCTTTATTAAGTGTTTTAAATGTTTTTGGTTGGGTATTTTTTAAGGGAATTTACTTTGCGATTCGAATCACATAAAATGTATAATGATCGAGAAGCAGATTAGGGAATGAATCCCACTCACTTCTATCCCATTATATAATGTTCAAGAAACAGATTAGGGAATGAATCCCACTCATTTCTATCCCATTAACTAATGTTCGAGAAACAGATTAGGGAATGAATCCCACTCATTTCTCTCCCATTAAGTAGTGACCGAGAAACAGATTAGGGAATGAATCCCACTCATTTCTATGTCACTAAGTGATTGAGAAACAGATTAGGGAATGAATCCCACTCATTTCTCTATCACTTTCTTAATGTGATTCGCATCTCTATTTGTTAATGTTTTAATGTTGAAAAAGAAAAAGAATGAACAAAGAGGAACTAACCTATTCTCTAATCTAAGTTATTCTAATACTAATTCTAAAGGGAGCATGGTGACTAAATTCTAAAAAGGAGCGTACAAGTGATACTAACAAAATAGGCCAAAAATATGGCCGAAATCAAGTAACAAAAATAACACGACAACTATACAACAATAGCATGAAAATGATACAAAAGCATAAAGAGAAGAAAATCAAGCATTAGTGCAAAATTAAACTAAAAAAAATACTACTATTTTTTATGAGTTTTTAATGTTGAGAGATTTCTAATTCAAGCCTAATTTGCACTTAAAGAACTTAAATTCTAATAAGCATAAACTAGTATTTTTTTATGAGGTTTTTATGTCATTTTTATTACCTAAAAGAAGAAAAAAACTATGTGAACCAAAACCTAAATCTAGCATGAATTTGAGCGGCACAGGGGGTTCAATCATAAAAGATTGGTATGCCTAGACAAACTGGCGCACGGCCCAGTCAGAATTAGCCCAAAGTTGTTTTTGTTCTTTCAGATTTTTGGACTACCAAAACATAGTGATGGGCTCAGAATGGGGGTGAAGAGAGCAAATCGTGTACAGGCCCAATGGTCTTTTTTACTCAAATTGTTTGATCCAAATAATCTCCCATTAACCTGAATTAATCAATATTACACCCGGATTTTATTACTAATTAGTGCAGATTTTATTGATCCATTAAACCTTATGTTAGCATTAATATACTAATCAAACTTTATAATAACTTCTCAGATTAATTCAATTAAAACCAAATTAATTAAAAATAAAATAGAACTATAGAAAGGGGTAGAATTAGGGTTACGTGTGTGGGTTGTGACGCCTCAGCTTCCTCCAAGGGGATTCCCCTTCTCTTCCTCGTTTCTGAACGGCGCCGGCAACGGCACGCATACGCCGTCGTGAATCAAACGGCTCCACCGCACCATCCGCTTTTCTTCGCCTCATTCTCCCCCTCGGATTTGTTTCACTCGGTCTCTCCCTCCGATTCACTCTCGAACTCGCGTCGCAATTCAACTCTCAATCTCTCTGCTCGTACATGTCTCTCGATCTCATCTCCGTTTCGAAACTCGACTCAAACCTCCTCTCCAATTAAGAGCTCCGATCAGTCTTCTCTTCTCTCGCATATCTCCGCTCGCGATCTCTCTCGTTCAGGTACGTCTTTGAATTCTTCCATTCGTTTTCTCCGATTTGAATCTTCCTCTTCTCACTTTCATGCGCGTTATGACGTTGCTGTGTTGATGCGGATTCGTGTTGAAGATAAAAGTTGATGATTTTTGCAGTGGATTCGGTAATGGTTTGTTGATGAAGATTGAAGCGTGAATTGAATGGTTGAAGTTTGTTGCTGATTTTTTTGTGTTGATTTCTGATTCTTTACAGGTTTTCTGTTATGTATCGTGAGAGAGAAATTGAAGATGATGATTGGAGGTTTCAGAACTGATGATAAGATGATGAAGATTATGGAAAGAATTGAAGATTGAGGACAAGCGAAAGAGAGTGATGAAGTGGATGAAAAGTGAATGGTTTTTTGGTGATTTTCTGTTATGGTTAAAGGTTGAAGATGGAGATGAAGATGATGAAGGAGTGAGGATGAAGATGATGGTGGTTATGATGAGAGTGAAGCAATGGTGTATGTACAATGGTGGGGATGATGAAGATGTGAAGAGAGTGATGATGAATGGTTCTGTGAAAAGTGGAGATCCCCCGAAAATGGAGGGAAGAGTGATTTATATAGAGACAGATGAATGAAGAAGTTAGTTACAGAGTGGAGTGCCTCAGCCATTAGATTGAAGGGATCTGTTATGCAATTGATGGTGGAGATTGAATCAATTATCAGGTTAGTTATGATTCCGTTTTTTCTGTTACATTCTGTTTTTTCTGTTACAGATACTTTTCTTCTTTTTTTTCGATTCCTCCTTCTCAATGTTATAACTGATGCCGAGTTCTTCCCTCCCCTGTTATCAGTTTTCCGTTTCTCCTCCTAAGTGCTATGCTGAACCGGTTTATTTGTAAACTGAGGTTTGGGTTTTTCTTGCTATGGTGCAGGTTGCAGCATGGAGCAGACTTCCAATTTGTATTGTGTTCGAATTCCCGGTTTTCTCGCTGAACTGGTTTTCTGTTGTTAATTTTCCGGTTCGGTTCGACGCAAGGAATTTGCAGCAGCCGGTTCTCTTTTTGCCATGTGCAGTTTTTTGGTTTTCTCGTATACTCTGATTTCCTGCCGAACTGTTATGCAGGTGTGTAGCGGTCCACGACGAACTTTTATTGGAGGTGTGTATGCAGACTTGTTGCAAGGAGCTTGAATCGGTTTGGATTTTGGAATGCTTTGGACGTTAACCGCCTTGGATTCCCCTTGTTATGCAGGTCCTATCGCCGATTATGTAGACTTCTAACTCTTAAATCGATGGTGCAGTTACCACTAGTCTAGAAGGTCTGACAGCTGCTTAAGTTTTGATACATGCAGGGATGATTGTATATTTTTATTTTTCTGGTGCCCTTTCTTTTTGTTTGCAGCGGCCCTTGCTTATGAACTAACAGCCTTTGGTGTTTGGATATCTTGAGCATGGAAAGAACAAGATGGTTATGAAGATGGGTGGAGACGAAGTCGCATAGCATGAAGTTCAATGTTATAGAGTAAAAAGATTAGACATAGGCATTAGGCTTTGTAACATGTCTTTTTCTGTATTTTCCTTCATGTAATGTCTCATGTATGTGGACTGTACTGTACCAGGAGCTCATGCGGACTTATGGAATTTGAATTTTTGTATGGACAATGTAATGGTTGATGATAAATCTTGAACATTGAATGGACTTGAACTTTTTTGTAATGTATTGATTTTTGTGTATTTGAATTTGGATTTTGAAATGAATGGATATTTTGAATCGGAATGTTACGGACATGGCTTGGTGTAAACTTGAAATTTCCAATGATGAATGAAAGATGATGTTCGATTATGAGAAAGAAGGAGGAAGTTTAGACATGACATGAATAATGGTGAATTGTTTTAAATCTTGTAACCTGAATACCAAGACATCCTTGTATGCGCTAAACCTTAGACATCGTAAACACACATATGCTCTTGAACAGCTTTGAAATCATATCATCAAGTAATTACCAATAAATCTGAATCGTCACTTTAAAGGAAACATGTCTTCAATTCTCAAACCCTAAGCGACTTGCACTTCAATCAAGAAAATTGAAAGAACGAGGATGCCTCGATTATGATGAACCCTCAAGTCATATATCATGGCTTGACAAAGATACTTCCTCAACAAATGACTTTTACATCACCACAAGGCTTTGAGAACTCCTTTGATGAGGATAAGAATTGAAGCACATAAGGTTATTCCGACATGAAATCCAATGAATCTCAGTTGAATTAACGATTGCAAACACCATGTATAAGAACCATAGTCCTCTTGCCCTTGATGAATCTTCATAGAGGAAAACCTTGTAGCTTTAGGAGAAAGAAGTCCGTCATGAACGACCATATCCTTCATAGAGGAAAAACCCTTGCTTCCAAGATCCTTCATCCAATGCAAAGTTATTTGATTAATGAATGTATGAATGTTAGATGACCTAATGGAAGTATGCAGATGAAATGTGAAGCTTAAGCCAGTTAGCAATAAATATGTGGGCAAATTTTGGGGTGCATCAATAGTGGCTGGAAATATGAAAACGAAAATTACATATATTTGATATTTTTTTGAGAATTTTATGTAGATGATGGCTATGCTCTTGCTATAATTTCGTGTGTGTCTTGTTGTTGATGTATTCCACTTCATTTATAGGCCAAGAGCTGCTTGGAAGTGAAGCTAAGAGCATTGATTGCTTGGTTGAAAGTTTGATTTTTAAATATTAAAAATCCTTGAATATTTGACCAAGTCTTGCTCTCCTTTACTTCTCTTGCCTTGTGCTTCAATTCTCTGCAGAAAATCAGAGATTCCTTGGGTGACTCATGCTTAGATTGTAAGCTACCCATTATCCATTCATTTTTCCTTTTAATTTAATCTTAAAATAAGATAAAATTAAGCAAAAAATGAATAAAAATGGTATGGGCTTAGTATTGGTCGTGGGAGGCCCATAATATCATGGCAAAGATGTTTGAACCATGAAAACTTGGCCCCATTTGGAAAAAATACATTTTTGAGCAATGTTGGTTTTATGCATTTTCCCAAAATTTAGCCAACTTCAACAAGGTGTAAATCCCTCAATTTTTGTCATATGAAGGAGATCTTGCACTTTTTGGAAACCTCAAAGAGTCCTCTAACCAATGTCTTTAGTCTCATGTCAAAATGATTTTTGATGCTCCTTGTGTGTCCTTTTGAAAAAAGTGTCTTTTTGTTGACTTTGAAAATGACCTGTAATGTCTTTGGTCATATTTTTCAAATGGTGAATGCAATGACCAGGGGATCAATTGCATTTGAAAGATAATTGAATTTCCTTCAAAATGAACTTTGGTTTGAATTTTTTGGATGAAGGATGAGAGAGTTATGACCAGTCAAAGTTGAGTTGACTTTTCAGGCAAAAACCCTAATTTTGAATCTTAGGGTTTTGTTGATTTTTGATATTTCCTTGATGAATTATGATCATCCAATGATCAAATGATGAATCCTTTTCTAAAATATGGACTTTGACAAAAAAAAAATCATTTTTGACTGTCTGTTGACTTTTTTGGTCAAACGGGTCGTCTGTTGACTGTTTGAGCTGCTGACGGTGCGTCTGAGTGAATTGAAGTTTGAAAATTTGTATTATGGTACTTTGAGATATATGGATGTGCATGAAATCCATTTGAGGTCTCAAAAGCTTGTTTCTCCTGTAAAAACAAGAAAACCCTAGTCAGGGACTGTTTGTGTAGGAGACAGTTAAGCGTACCTGATTTTTGTGCAGTGTTGAGTCTCTGCTAATCGCGTGATATTCAGAAGACTTCTAGAACAAAAATCTTGGAATTTTGAATTGTGAAATATTGATTTGATTGATGGTACAAAACACTGAGAATTGTACTGCCAGCAGTTTGGCTGTCAACTGACTGTTCAGGTATTGACGTAGCAGTTAGAGTGAAAAATCAACAGTCAAGGTTAATTTTCTTTTTTGTTGTTTTTGTTTTTGTTTTATGTGAAAAATGAAAGTTTATTTACATGACTTGTTAAAAAAAACACAGACATAATAAATAACTAATATTTACTGTATGCGGGCAAAATTACCGATAATAACCCTGAAAATCATTTAATGCACAGAAAAATGAATATTTGACTGGCAGAAAACACACAAAATATTATCTGAGTAATTAAGCAGTATTATGACAAATAGTACAACATTTAATACTGACAGTACAAATATTACATACTATATTGAACAGTACGAATAAACGGTACATTTAAGAAATAAGAAATACGGCAAGTTTCAAAAATGACGATTGATAACCCATGCTACAAATAGTAACATGTAGATGATTGGGAGCATAAGCATCCCAGGTCCACAGTGTTCCGGGCTTTGTAGACAGAAGAAAGACATGATCACTGTAGCAATGGTGATGACCATAAGAAAACACGTTTCCCACCGCTTCGCCATTTTGTCGGGGAAGAAGAAAGGATGGATTATGAAGTAGAAATTTGAGAGATGAATTAGAATTTGATGTGAGATTTTTATGAAAAAATGAGAGGTATTTATAGAGTGGAAAGAAGGATAGAGACGTTGGGGAATGATGTGATTCCGTACAAAAGGAAAATTTGAGTGGAAATAAGATTTGAAAGAAAGTGAAGATAGTGTTGGGAAAAAGAGAGATGTAGAGAATAAAGTTAGGATGTGATTTTTGAAAAAGAGATTTAAAAAGATTTTTGAAAATAATGGAATATAGTACAAAAATTAGTGGGAAACAAAAGATAATACTAATCTACTTGTTACCAGTACAGTCTGAGTTTCCTGATTCTGCGCCTGCAAAAAGATTTAACTCTGTACCAATTGTGTCAGTACTATTTATCTGTAAATAAATAAATAGCATGCGTGAAGTAATAAACAGTATTTGGCGTTTGCGTAAGAATAAATTCAACTGCAAGCCAAATTACTGTATAAGAAAAAATTCTAAAAACTAAGTATTTCATATGTCAGGATATTTGTTGAAAAAATCCATGACTATATGAGACTCTTAATTTTCAGATTGGAGTTTTCTTGAAAAAAGATGCGGGCAAATTTTGGGGTATAACAGCAACCATGGAGCCTAATAATCTCTTTAGCAAACACTTCAACCATTAAACGATCTGTATAAGGGTGTTTAAGGAGAATGAAATGATTTTACTTTAAAGTCGGTTAGCCACCACAAGTATCTCTTCGAACCCACATCTTCCTCTCCCACCAACTGAGCCAATCTGCTAAACTGTTAGTGAAAATAGACAAAAAAAAATTAAATATTAAAATTCAGTGGTATGGTCAAATTCAAACGTGGTCAACGTATGGGCCCATTGTGTCACCGTCAAACCAATAGCACGCGGAGAGAGAATTGGAGAGGTTGACCAGCGAATAGGAAGGCAACATGCACGCAGTCAAATGGTCAGCTTCACTGTTCATTATCTCCTTCCTTCAGACCTGCGAAAATACCCGCGGATTTAGCTGCGGCTTTACCTGCGGATTTTTCCACGAGCCCATAACCTGCCATTGCAACGATTTGAAACCTGCAAAACGAAGATCAAGCAAAATAAGAAATAACCCAAATCCCCTAATAAAGGTCTCCTGAATTGATTGGTGGCGTTAGTTTGGCTTGAAACTACTTGTGGGTGCATATACGAAGAGCATAAGTTCTATGCCCTAACAATGGCGTAGTACGATACATGCGTTAAAACTCACGACACAAGCTTTAGATATATGGTTAGCATGCATCGAGACAAACTAAAACGCAAGGTATGAAAAAAATCAAAATATGCACGAACATAGTGATTACGATATGAACATCTCAGGAGTTAGATGGCCTGGCTAGTGATGCATTCTTACTTCTCAGTACCTCAGGAGTGGATTGGGACGATTGGTTTGCTTTAAATCTTCTTGAGAATGAGTTTTGAGTGTGCTCTTATTCTTGAAACATTTCTCCTCTTAGAACCCTAGCCTCCTTCCAAGATTTTTCGTTCCCCAACCTTCTCACCTCATTGTGTATATATTATGGAGAGTATTAGGGTTCCAAATGGGCTTGGACCTTTAGCCTTTGATGACTTGGAAATTTGATACAAAATATAATGGAAATCTTTCTATTTTTTGTTCAATTTCTATTCAATGCATATTTTGCTTTCAATCATGGCTATTGGATGAGATTGAATCAGATTTGATCAAGGGAAAATTTTGGTTAAAAGTTTGAAGAAAGAATGGATTGATTGGTGAGAAAGATTTTGGAAATTTCTTCAAACCTTTCTATTTTGGTTCAATTCTCTTTCCAATCATAACTTTCACGAAATTGGATCCATATTTGGCCTTTTGGATGATGGGAGTTGATTGGAAATCAAATCTTTGATTTAAAACTAATTATTTCATATTTTACATGATCTATTAGTATTTAAATGAATTAAAATTAAAGTAAATACTATAAAAATAAAATAATTATTTTAGGAGTCCTTATAAAGCCCATAGACACGTTTGAAATCCATATCTTAGGCCCATTGATCCAAAAAGTCGATTTTGCTCACATTGACTTTTGTGCATTTCTCCAAAATTGTCCAACTTTAGAAAATCATAACTCCCTCAATATTTATCATATGAAGATGTTCTAAAACTTTTTGGAAATCCCAAGATGTCCTCTACAACTCACTTTGGAACATTTTTTGCATTTGGAGATTTTATCTTGATAATATTGGTCCTGATAAAAAATAGCTTTTTGTTGACTTCTAAATGGACCTGTAATGATTTGACTCATATCTCTCAAATGATGCATTTTTTGGTCTTGGGCCCCGCATCAAAGTTGTAGAGAATTGAATTTCCTATATAATGAGCTTTGGTTGAGAAATTTATGATGAAACATGTGAGAGCTATGGCTAGTCAAAGTTCAGTTGGCTTTCTCCTAAAAACCATAATTTAGAAACATGGAATTTTGATGACTTTGGAGCTTTTCTTGATGAATCATGGTCAACCCTTGATCAAATGATGAATATAACTTCAAAATGTTGATGTTGACAAAAAATTAGGATTTTTGACAGTAAGTTAACCATGGTTGACTTTTAGGTCAACATAGTCGACTATTGATCACTTCAGCCATTGACTGAGCAATCTTGTGATTCAAGGCTTGAAACTTGGTATGCGAATGATTTGAATATTATGAGATTCCATGAAGTCCACTTGAGGCCTTGGAAGTCTCAATTCCTTGAGAAAAGTCAAAATCCTAGTTGGAGGCTTGCTGCTTGGGAGACAGATAGGTGTGCCTGATTCTTGTGTAGTCCTGAACACTTGAAGATCATGTGAGCTTGAGGAGACTGCTTGAGCAAAATACTTTGCAATATTGAGGAAAATTTTTGGGGTATGACACATTACCTTATTTAATGCTTTATAATCAATGCACACCCCCATGTTTCAACCTCATTCTTTACGAGAATCACGAGGCTTGAGAAAACATTGTGATTGTTGCGAATAATTTTGGCTGTCATCATCTTTTGCAACTATTTCTCAGTCTCATTTTTCTAGTGCTCGGGTTATCGGTATGGCCTCATGTTCACAGGCTCTTCCCCTGGTAGAATGGTGATGTTATGCTCATTTCCTTGTCATGGTGGGAGTCATTTAGGCTCATGAAACACTTTTTTGAATTTACTAAGAACTCATTTGTTCCGACATAACATATTTAGAATACCTCCCGGAAGTGAATCCGATGAGATCACAACTGTTTAGGGTACCTCCTTCTTCGACGAAGGCCTCATAGGAATATATTGAGTGGATTGGGGATTCGGGTGGCACGATTAGGGAATACGTGCACCCAAGAAGAATGTCTTGTTTATCCCTCTATCGGGAGCCCCTATTTATAGTGAAATCCTTGGTCTAATGACAATTAATAAGCCCTGTAACGCTTGTAACCATCCATAAGTACTTGTAACGTCTTCATTAATCATGCATAACTGACTCCATCAATGACTTGTAATGTTTTATGACCATTGATCCCTTGTTCTCGAGTCGACCATGATAATTCGGATTATCATCCCGACTTCTGACCTCTAGATGCTTTAGTAGTAGCTCGACTCCTACTACTTTTTAGCATTACTCGGCACACCCGACCTTGACACCTGACCTAGAGAATTATGGAATATGTACAACTCCCCCGATCTCGAGACCCATAGGGTTGAAGTGTTTGGTTAAAGAATCTCATAATTCTATTCTCTCCTTCCCAGTTGAGACCTTCTCACGGCTTAATGGTGTGTGATAGAGGGTTATCTATGCGTGAGGGTGTACATGGGTTTGGTTGGATCGGGTTTGGTCTAACCCGTTACCCAACCCGTTCAAACTTCAATGGGTTGGGTACGCCTTCCAACCCGCAATTTCATTATCAAAACCAATCCCAACCGATCCGCTCATTTATGGGTTGGGTTGGGTTTCAAATTAAAAAATAATATAGTTTTTAAATTTAAAAATACTGTAGCAAATTCAATACATTTATAATAATCACTAACACACAAAATGGATGAAGCACATCATATAATATCTCATAATATTCATCAACATGATATAACACTAGATAATAGTACAAAATTCCACATGACACGTTATTTTTTTATAAAATACGTAAGTTGGAAATGATTCAAAAGAAAATAAGAAACAACATTTAGTCTTACAATTACCTAAACTAATTTATTTAGTATTATTATTGGTAGAAAATATTTTTTTTTGGAAAAATTATGGCTAGTATAGAGAAAAAAATTATTTTTCTATTTAAAATAATAATAAAAAATTGGAACTTCCTAATGTAACATCAATGAGTTGGGTCAACGGGTTACAATACTCAAATCTGATACCTGAACCAAAACTATATGGATTGTTGTGGGTTGGGTTGGGTATACCCGTAAATGAACGGGTTCGTGTAATTTATGGGTTGGTTCAGTTTGGGTTAGCGGGTTCATGGGTCGACCCACATCCATTAACACCCCTATTTATGCGGAAGTCAGAGACTTCGAGCAGGTTTAGAACCTTTAGCCATATGCAGAACTCGGTTGGTTCTAGATTTGTAAAAGTTGGAGAGCCCCAATGGGTTCTCAACCGGTTGAAGTCTTTGAACTTGGGAGATTCTTGACATAGATAGGGCGGGATGCCTCAATGAGCCCCCCGTATTGATGACATCATAGAACCTGGAAGGATCTAGATATGGAGAAGTCGAAAAGTCCCAGTGGGATCCGACACATTTTTTAAGACTTTTATGTTAACCCAGTCCGACCTTCCTTTCTTATGATTGCAGTAGATCGTAGAAGGTGTTAGATACTCCAAAGTTTTAACAACTATTGAGTAGATCCCGGATTTTTAATATTTAGCTTACTTGTGGCTATTTATTGATAGCCCTGAGTGTGTATTATATCTTGATAGAGGTTTTGATAATGTCGTTTCAGACGAAAGTCTTCTTAATCTTGATCGGTGTCAAAGAAATTTGTTTAGTATAATCGGTAAGTCGTTCGACTTGGCTAGGAGTCACACTTTAATTAGAGATATTCTTTGCTTATCTTCAACCCTTGTTATCGTAGAACTTGTGTCATACCCCAAATTTGCCCGCCATATTTCTAATAGTCGAATTGTTTTAAACTTGAGTCTCATAATTTTTAGTTTATTTTACTAATATTTTGACATTAATTTATTTGGCATATTACAAAATATATTTACTTGCCCTTCATATCATTTCAAATGTCTTTATATTTCAAATAAATCAAATAGTGCAATTGGTAAGAGGTAAGACTCCCAAGCATAGGGTCACGGGTTCCATCCCTTCGTATGAGTTTTTTAAATTTCATTACTTTTAGAATGTTAACCTTCTTTTACTATTTTAATTATTTTTAGTCCAATTTAATTACCTTTTTTATTAAACTTTATAAAAAAATCATTAACACTACTATTCTGTTACTATTTTAAAGGAAAGTAATTAAACAAAATTTTAATGTTATTTAAAATTCTAATTATGGTGTTAGGAATTAGCGTAGTTAGTGTAACTATTTTCTTTAAAAAAAAAGGAATGAGTCAATTATAAATAATTGCTATCATTTTGGTTTTGAGGTTTCTAGGTTAGAATTTTTATATTTTATTGGATCGGTGTTATATTATAGATTAAGTCAGCAAGACTAGAATTTTTATTTTTTTAAAATAGTAATATTAAAGTTTATTTTCATTGGCTCTTGTTAATAGTTGTGTATATTTATATTTTTTAATCATTAGTACATTATTTTTATTAAGATATGTTTATTTTTTATTAATTAGTATTAAATCTTAATTAGAATCAATTAATATCGTTACTAATAATTATTTTTTTAAAAAAATCAATAAATATAGAAAGCGAAAAAAGAGAAGAGAGGAGGGTTTATTTTTTGTATTATTATTATTATCCTGTGTTGCTAACTTTTAGATCTATGGTTATTTTATGTTACTAAGTTTTATAATTATCACATAGTTTTAGATTAGGATCTTCTTTTTTTTTGTTAGATTTGATATTTACTTAGTTTCATATTTTTGACATGTAATTATTAGCTTTATTATCCTTAAAAGAAATTTAGAGAATGAAATGGTCAAAAAGAATTTTTTTTTTTACGAGTAAATTCCAACAAATATTTGCAAAAAAAACTAAATCTTCATCCAATTAAAATCTATAGTTGGTTTCAAATCTCCACCATCCTGATACAGTACAATCTTCATCATTGTTGCAGTTAATTGAAAGTTTCCATATACAGAATAAATCAAATCAAGAGTTCCCAAACCAAAATCAAATCAATTATATCATATCAAATTTGGAATTCAATCAAAGAAAAATTAATGAACATCATTACAAATTCGTCCAAATACTTTCTCAAACACAGAACCTAATATCTTACCGACCAAACCAAATCTGAAGATACTAAAAATTAAATTAAATTATAATTCTAAACCTGAAAACAAAATCTGAACAAATCAACTTTTAATCGCAAAATCGAATCCCATACAATCAATTTCATAACAACAAATACAAAATTTCCTAATTGAATCTATTGCTAACTCTAAAAATTAAGTCCTAATCCTAGTTAACAAGGGACCGAAAAATTGACAAGAAAATTGAGAAGGAGAAGTAGAAGAAGAATCGGAGGAACCCGAAACCGAAAGTCACAAAGAAGTCCGCCGCCGTGCTCGATTTGGTTTTCACGTCTGAAACCCCAAATCGCCGCCGATCCGCCGCACCTCTTTATCCTCCACCGTACCTGCGATTCAGAGCGAAGAAGGAAGATCAGAGACGGAGAGGAACGCTATTCGAAAAGAATTTCTGGATTGAGGTAAGCCCTTCAAAAACTTAGCTTTTAGGATTGTGATTCATATGTTGAATAGTGTTAATTTCATGTTTATGATTTGATTTGGGGTTTAGGGGGATGATTTAAAGTTTCTGGGTTTTTATTCATGAATGTTGTTGTTGTTTTTGTGTTAACGGAGAGAGAGAGAGAAGTGGAGAGAGGAAAATACTGAAAAATGAAATAAAATTGAAAGAATCACAAGTGAAATAATGTTCTCCATGTTTCTATCTGTCATGCAAATCCCATGTCCCACTGTTGCCATACACCTTTCACTACTTTAAATCACAACGGTCCATCTTGGACATTTAGAGCAATGGCCCCGAGGCTAGACCTTGGGAGCCATTCGATTAGATCAATCGTACCAGATTACGCAAGCGCATCCTAAACGTGTGTTCCTCCCCACACCTGATCCGAACGGATCAAGGTGTTAGCTGTATGGGCCTGGCCTAATGTTTTTTACACCCCCGATTTCACTCTTTTTTACAAAAGCAGTGTAAAATACACCTCTCATATTGTATTGGGTTCAGGTTTACATCTGGGCTTAATTATATGTTCAAATACACCTCTAATTCTAATTTAATACCCCCTGTGTCACTTAATTAATTAAATTATTTAAATCTATTTTATTTAAAAATTCTAACTTTTTATTTTTATCATAACATTTATTTATTTAATATAATTTATAAAATCATCACTTTAGACATATTTATATAGTTGTTTTTTATATTAAATCTTTCTTTTACTAACTTTTAAAATAAATTCTTAATATTATTCTTGCTAAATTTTACTTTAGTTATCATAAGTACATTTAATAAAAAAATCTCAAAAAACATCTAAAACTATTTTATCGGCCTAATACAAAATCAATATAAATTTCAAAAAGAGGATTGTGCACTTTCTTTCAAATTCTACTTCGAACTACGCCTACGACTACGCTATTTTTCAAACCGGACGAATTTCAAAGGATCGTTCGAAAGCACTTGTACAATACTATAAAAAACACAAACCAAACCCGAACTACGAATTGGGACTCTGATTCTCCATAAGGAGATACGTAAGCATTCAATCGAAAATTGAAGCGAGTCCCCTAATAAATAAATAAATCCCATTTCTTTTATAAATATGAAAATAATGCTTCCGAAACCTTAGAAAAAAACCTAGATCTAGAGGGGGTCCCCTTGAGTACAAGGGAAATAAAGGGTGCCTAACACCTTCCCTTTATTTAATTAACTCACGAACTTAGAATCTCTAAAAAAAATATAGGGTTATCCATTTAATTCCCTTCCCTTAAGATAAAAATAATGGTGGCGACTCTAAAATTTTAAGCCGGTTGCTACAACTTGATGAGTTTTAGACTTTGGAGAAGTCGTAGAGCCCCAGTGGCAATTCAACTCATTAGTAATTTGCGCTTTGTTTTAAGGTAAGCCGTGGAAGACTTTAGATGCTCATATGTAGTCCTTATTTTACGCATGATCCCGGAGGACAATTGGTGTGGTTTAAGAGTTATAATTCATTGATTCAAGCTATGATGTCAACAACCATGACTTAAGTCATTTGCAACTTTTATACGTTTATGCTTCTGCATGTATTTATACGTCGGAGGCCCTTTTGAGAAGCAGTATGAAATGCTTTGAGCAAAAGCTATCTCAGCTAGTTAAAATGCTTTATTCTTCTATGATTTCTAAGTTATTCATATCTCGACTGTTTAGGTAAATAAATAAATTAGCTTTATTGTCATGGTCATTCTTCGAGGATGCTATTGTAATTCCTTCTCTAATTTGGTTAGAGGTTTCTTATTAAACATGACCGATATTGAGAGTCTCGTGCGGGTTGAAGTTAAAGTAGAATTAGAGGTGTAAAAGTGTGATTGCATGCGGTTCAGAGGCCCAGAGGCCTAACCGACTTTGGTGCGGACAAAGGCCCAGAGGCGTAACTGGCTTCAGTACAGGCAGAGGCCCAGAGGCGTAACCCGCTTTGTGTGGACATAGGGCCGGAGGAGTAACCGACTTTGTTCGGACATAAGCTGTGGAGGCGTAACCGCCTTATGGTGCAGACAGAGGCCGCGATGGTGTCATCGGCTTAGGTGCAGATAGAGGTCGCGATGGCGTAACCGACTTATATGCGGACAGAGGCCGCGATGGTGTAACCGGCTTATGCGGATATAGGCCGCAATGGTATAACCGATTTTATTGTAGACATAGGCTCCGTGGCATAACCGACTTAGGTACTCGGCTCCCAGAGGATAAGTGTTGTCGGCTTAACTCAGATTTGGTATCCTAACGAGATAATGACTCCTTTCCTGCAAAACTGACAAACACCAAAGAGAGTTGTCATCTTTTACTAGTAAAGATTTTGTCGGTTTCTTCCTCGATGAGCTAAGTCGATTTTGACTTGTCTTCTTCATCTTCTGGTTTAAAGCATCTTGATTTTTTTCCTCAACACAATGTGTGCTGACTTTTGAGAGTTCGACATCTTTATTTTCTTCCAATAATCTCTTCCAATAACCTTCCTAATCGGGATACCTATACAACCTCCAAGCGCGAGGTTTTTGGAACACGCTGAAGCGCTTTGATAAAAAATTATCCCGATTTAAATATTCTAGCTTCTTTTAGTTATAATGTGCATTTATCTACTTTTGATTTCTTTGTTAGTACTTAAGTTCATCTGACAACACTCCTACCTAATTTCTGAGTTGAGAAAAGAGGAGGCACCTCCCACCCACACAGGAGAAATGATCGACACGCTATTACGTAAATTCTAAAAAATTGTTTAAAGTGATTACAAATGACAAAGACATCGCCTTCTCCAACAATAAAGATTTAAAAGATAAACTTAATATTTAAAACTTGATGTTCTACGTGTGATACTCCGGATTATTTTTACTCCCTCCCACAACTTTTTTTATCAATAGCAGATGATCGTGTAGTCCAAGAAATACAATTTGGAGAACGGAACGGCTCATTTTTTAATTAAACACCTTGAGAAATGACCAAGTCTGAAGCTTTGGTTATCATACCACAATGAAGAAATGACCAATAATGTTAGTTAAAAATGTTAAACTATTTCACAAAACAACCCATGTTGAAACGTTGGGCAGAGGAATATGTAATAAAGCACGTCAACTATGTCACTATATATTATATTTGTTACTCCATGATTCTCCGTAAATATATTCAAAGCATATAGCACACGTAAATTACGTATTGGAAGCACTCCACCACCCTATGTGATACTGCTAAACTACTTTATCAGTTAAACTACTTTATCAGTACCTTGTTAGAATCATGTTGACATTAACACATATTCTGTTGGTGATTTTAGTATCATCAATGCATTTTGGTAGTAATGTGATTTACTATAGGCCAATGCAATTATGCGTTAAGTTTGAAACGAGTTAGGGTAGTGCGGAGTGCACGCTCGTCGAGCCAAACGCGTAATTGAATATGAATAATAGAAACGAGCATAACGTTTTGTTTGAATAGTTGCACCCGTTGCCAACGGACATAGCGATTCGTTTGAATAGTTGCACCCGTTCCAATAGACATAACTGTTTTCGAAAAGGTGTGTCTCTTCGTTTCTATTATTGGTCTCCTATATAAGGTGTCTTTTGGTCTAGATTTGATATACGAAAAAAAATACTTCCTCTACATTCTGATCTGTTCTCCATTGTCCGAAACAGATTGTTCTTCAAGAATTATCCCCGCAAAGATTTCGTGAACCCAGACAAGAATAGGGTCGAAATACTTTGTTCGGAAAGTGAATGAACACGATTCTTGAAGATATCCAGGATTATCATACCTATTTCTAACAAACGAACAAAGTATTATTCTGATAATCATGGCTGGAGGAGGAAGCGCCGTCAAGGAGATGACTAAGAGTTTCGGAAAATTAGACAAGTTTCAAGGACAAGACTTCAGGCGTTGGCAGAAGAAGATGCATTTCATGTTGACAACGTTGAAGGTGGTGCACGTCCTGTCTACACCAATTCCAGAACTTGAGGAAGATGACACGGTTGAAAATCTGAGACGCCGATCAAAGTGGGAGAACGACGACTACATATGCAGAGGGCACATTCTTAACGTAATTTGTATTATGGCAATCGAGGCTTTCGTTTCAAGCATCAAGTGAGAAACTGTTATGTTGTAGATACATTATGTACACAAGATTAATCACTATTATGAATCCGGGTATGTTTTATTATTTTTTATAGAAATTAAAGCATCCTCATATACATATTATGAATGAATATGTTTGTTGCTACTGTACATGATATATTAATTTTAATATCATACATACTATATGTCGCCATGCGGTCTCATACTGCGGCTTCATATTAATATTATTAATATTGAAAATGAATCTCCAGTACTATTGCTAAAACATAAAGAAAGCATTATATATGCTGTTATTTTCTTTTAACATATGCATACACGATGGTTCACGGAATAAGTGAAAACTTTGGAATCCAAGATGCATGACACCTTTGATCTAACGCGACCCTTGGTGTTGAACGGCTACCATTTAACCAACTGGACCGGTAAAATTTTTTTAAGTTAAGTTTAAATGCCAAACGATATTAACGTTCTTTTTCGGATGCAAAATTTAAAGTAAACCAAAGTGAACAGCAGTGAGGTTTTAACTCATAACATGGAAATAGAATTGCTGGACCTATACCTTTCATCCTGAACCATTGAAACAATTTTGTTATTTAATTGAAATGTTACAGTAATATATTTGTTCTTATGCCAGAATTTATTACAATTTTGACATTCCCAAAAAAAAAATAATAAAAAATTCGAAGAATCTCGGGAGAAAGGTTCTTTACGGATTGTTGAAACAAAACTGAAAGTTCGTCAATGATTGTTGAAAAACAAATTGAACTTGAATAAGCAAAAAGTCTAAAAGGCTAAGGATCTAGGACCGAATAAAATCGATTGTCGGCATATTTTCTTGTGTCCAGTAAAAGAAAAATGTGAGAATTTTGTTCGTAATATTCATATTATCCTTCGAGTGGAAGTTGATCCTAAAAAGTTACAATGAAGATGTAATTTCAAGGAACTTCTCAAGTGGATGTTTAGAAGGAAGTATTATAGTGATGATACACTAAACATCTACAAGAATTGATTAGTAACCAAAGACTTCAGACAAAAAGAAGGGATTGATTATTTCGATACCTATGCTCCAGTTGCCCGTATCACTACTATTACATTGTTGATTGCCTTGGCGGCTATTCATAATCTAGTGATTCATCAAATGGATGTCAAAACAGCATTTCTGAATGGTGATTTGGAAGAAGAAGTGTATATGAAGCAACCTGAAGGATTTGTAATGCCTGGTAATGAGCACAAAGTGTGTAAGCTAGTTAAGTCGTTGTATGGGCTGAAACAAGCTCTGAAGCAGTGGCATCAAAAGTTTGATGAGGTTGTTTTGTCTAATGGTTTCATTCTAAACCAAGCTGACAAATGTGTTTATAGTAAATTTGATACATCCGGTAAAGGAGTTTTCATTTGTCTATATGTTGATGACATGTTGATCTTTGGCACCGACCAAAATGAAGTTGATAAAACAAAGAATTTCTTGTCATCAAAGTTCTCCATGAAGGATATGGGAGAAGCAGACGTTATTCTTGGTATCAAGATTAAACGGGAGAACAAGGGGATTGTAATTATGCAATCTCATTACATTGAGAAAATACTCAAGAAGTTCAATTATGAAAATTGTTCTCCAGTAAGTACTCCCATGGATCCGGGAGAAAAGCTTATGCCAAATACAGGTAAATCTGTGGATCAACTCGAATACTCAAGAGCTATAGGTGTCGCACGCTCGCGAAAATGTGAACAGAGTCGCCACCAATATATTTATCCCAAAGAGGGAAAGGAATATCAGAAAACCCGGAATAAGGATAAGAGAAGGTCTTGCGACCAAAGATCGGGTAAGAAGTCGGTTACGCGAGGGGAAGGTATTAGCACCCCTCACGTCTGTGGTACTCCACAGGATCCACTTATGTTTGTTCTATTCTAAGGGTGTATAAATCTAAAGCTTAATTACTAAGGGAATGCATGCAAATGAAAGAAGAAACACGGGGAAAATAAGGTTTATAAATAGTTGTGCTCGCTTAGGCCTCGCGACCTAATGCCTACGTATCCTTTTCAGGAATCAGAGCGCCGTAGTTCGGCTCTTTAGTTTTTGTTTGTTTTTGTGTTTTTTAGTTGAACAGTTACATTCACACTCCGCTGCTCGACCTCTGGAGTCTTAAGCTGGGAATGGAGCGGAAATAACGTGTCCGATTAGGAGAAAGAATGCCCTGAAGGCAGGAGAAAGAATGCCTCGGAGGCAAGAGAGAGAAGAGAGAAAATTGGTTTGTGTCTTTTAGATGTAATTCCATGATGAACAAAACCCAATACAAGGCTTCGCATCACTTCCTTACTTTGTTTAGGTCTGAGCCTTTATTAAGTGTTTTAGATGTTTTTGGTTGGGTATTTTTTAAGGGAATTTACTTTGCGATTCGAATCACATAAAAATGTATAATGATCGAGAAGCAGATTAGGGAATGAATCCCACTCACTTCTATCCCATTATGTAATGTTCGAGAAACAGATTAGGGAATGAATCCCACTCATTTCTATCCCATTAGTTAATGTTCGAGAAACAGATTAGGGAATGAATCCCACTCATTTCTCTTCCATTAAGTAGTGACCGAGAAACAGATTAGGGAATGAATCCCACTCATTTCTATGCCACTAAGTGATTGAGAAACAGATTAGGGAATGAATCCCACTCATTTCTCTATCACTTTCTTAATGTGATTCGCATCTCTATTTGTTAATGTTTTAATGTTGAAAAGAAAAAGAAGAAGAAAACTAGCCTAAAATGAATAACTAGCTTAATGTTGTGAAGGGAACTTCTAAGTCCTAATGTTGTTCTACCTAAAGTTAGGAATAAAGGGGACATGAAAATTAAAGTCACAATTATAAGCAAAAATTTAAGAGTGATACAATGGTACAAAGTTACACACAAGTATGAAATAACAAGTAAAAAATATAGTACCAAAATGAAATAAAATACTACTATTTTTATATGGTTTTTATAAAGGAAATTGAATTACAAGTCAAGCAAAAAGGATTAAAACAAATAGCCTAAAACTAATATTTTTGTGATTATTTTTATATGTAAAAAAATGGATTAAAGTCTAAGAAAATAGTGGAAAAATTAGTATTTTAATTACCTAAAAGAAATTGGTAAAAATTCAATTAAACCTAAATAAAAAAGAAGAAACAGGGGGCGTAACCTGAATCATGGTGATGAATAGAAAACAGGGCGTATGGCCCAACAGAATTGTTTTTTGTTACAGATTGATTTTGTGGCCAAAAAGATGGTGATAGCTCGGGCCTAATGGGGGTGCATGTTACAATTCGCTTGGCCCAGTTTCAATGCCTTGATCCAGTTTTTATTAATCAGAATTTTGTTAATCAAAAATTGAATTAAATAAAAATAAAACAATTAATTGAAATAAAATAGAATAAGTGAAAAGGAAGGATTAGGTTCAAAATGTGACGTTCCCCCTTCTCTACTCAGACTCTCCTCTCGCTCAATCGTTCACATCTTTATCTCGCCGGAAATCGCTCCGCCGCGCCGGAGGCGGCGGAGTTTGACCAAACCCCCACGATGAACATACCAAAAGACTCGCCCCGCACCCTCTCTCCAATCCTACCATTCGTTTTTTACAGATTCTAAAGCAAACCCTCTCAATCGATGCAAAAGATAAACCCTAGATCTAAGGAAAAACAAAATTAAACACCAACGGTTGCAAATTATGGAGCGAGGTCATGGGGGAAATAATCAGAGGACAATAATCTACTGTATGGCATAAAAAAATAGCGTAAAGAGATGAAGAAAGTTGGAGGAGTTCGCGTTTACCTACCGGAGTCAGTCCGGCGCTCCTTCGACGGCGTCGACTTGGCGAAATAAACGCGAGGAAGTCTTCACTTCAGGTACTCTTCCCTTATCTTTCTACTTCTTGCGCTATCTTCTTCTTCTTTTCGTTCTTGCAATTTTCTTGTTGCGTTTAGTTGGTTGATTCTGAAATCGTGAGAGACGAGGATAAGGGGATTGGGATATGAATTGAGAGAGGTTCCGATGAAGTGCAGTGTTGGAGTCTAGCTCTATTGGAGGAGTTTCAGAGGTTGAAACTCCATCAATAATGGTGATGAGCTCTAGTGAGGGTTGATGGATTTTGAGCGAGAGTGAGAAAGATGAAGATGAAGTGAGATTGATGAATGAAGAAAGTGGTGAACCCTGAATGAAGGTGATGAGGTTTGAATATATAGAAATTGAGAGGGAGAAAGAGTTAGTTAGAGATGAGTTTGAGCTGTTAGATTGGAGGGAGTTAGTTACAAAATTGAGGGTGGAGATTGAAGGTTGATTTCAGGTGGTTATGAATGTTAGCTAAGGTTAGAATCTGTTAGGGAAATTAGTTATAGATTCTGTTTTAGGTAGAAAGCTGTTACTTTGTTATAATCAGTTATGTGTTAGTTATGATGAGCTGGCAGGTGGTTAGAAATTGTTCTGATTTCTGTTATGAAAGTTGGTTGGGAATAAAGCTGTTGGTGGCTGGAAATAGGTTGTGTATAACTATTAATTGTGTTTATAAGTTAGTTACTGCTAGTTTGTAACTGATTGGCTAGGGGTTCAGAAAATGATTGGTTAGAATTAGTTAAGTTAAAGAGAGTTTGAAATGGTTACAAGCTGCTAGAAATTGGTTATTTTCTGTTTTGGTACTGAACTGCGTATGGATGTATTGTTGAATTACGATTGAATTGTGGATGGCTGTATTGTGGCATGATATTTTTGAATGATCAATTTCTTGAACGTGAACTGGCTGCATCGAATGAACACCTTGAATTTGAATAGTTGACCATTGCTTGACTGTATGAATGAATATTTGATCACTGTTAATGTTTGGAACTGATATGGAATGGTTTTCGTATGTTGCGGGTTGCCGACTTGGTTTTAATTGGAAGCTGCCAGTATGTATTGGATCCATTTCTTTTTAATGCCATGATATTGAATGTGATGATGTTTGGATTTGTTGGTGTGTTTGGCTGTTGGTTTGAATGGAACTGTTAGAGGAAAAGTTGGTCTTTGTACTCTGTTAGTGAAAAGGGCTGTTAGCTATGTGTAGGATTGATTTGTTAGTAGGTGCTGTCTTGTTTTTTTTTTTTGTTATTAAGTGGGACTGTTATGACCGAACTTGCAGGCTTTTGCTCTGATTTTTATTGAATGCAGTATGGACAATAGAGTCTTTGGTATGAATTATGTGTGGATGATACTTGAACAACTTCAACATCTTTGTGCGGTGTTCGTGAAGGCTGAGCAGAAGAAATTATAGTTGGTCCAGACTGCAATAATCGACCTGGGGCAACCAAAGTAAGGCCTGATGTCTCTGTACGGATGGAATTTGATGCTGCTGTTTCTTTGGTATAAGGCTCTTTCTCTTGTATGAACTTTGATTGGGAGATAACATATATGTTTTTATTCTTCAATTTGGGCCATGAAGTCAGTTTGGTTCTGTTTGATGAAGAACATGGTTTTGTAATTATTGTGACTTTGAAAGTAATAAATTTTGAATGAAACTCTTCTGATCTTTACTTGTAATATATATATTTGAAATGTGTGGACTTTGATGTACAAGGAATGAACTTTTTGTAATGGATGTATGTTTTGAACATTTGAATGATGATGGTTGATGGATGAGGTTTTAAGGTAATGAGGTGTAGTGTAAACCTTAATCTCAATAATAATCTTTGTAGTAGAGACTTGGATGACCCTTTTGTATAAACTTTAGTAGCGGAATTTGAACTGATTATGATAAATATGTATTAAATGTTTATCTCCACTTGTATTTTATGAATGAACTTGAGGCTTGTATGAATAGTAATGCCGACTCTCATAGGCTTGTAATTATTAGCCTTAGAAGAAACTTGTGATAAATCATGATAGTCATTTGAATGAGCTTTGCAAATGGAATTCATCTTAAACATTGAATATAGTTGAAACTTGAACACTAAATGAATTATTCACAAGTTTATTGTTTGGATCCAAATGGCGTGCATATTCAAATTAATCCAGTACTTCAAACGATACAAGAAACCCACTTGAACCCAGCCAGAAGATATGATAGGGATCAATTGAAATAAGCCTTAAATGATGATGGAAACCCTGATCCATAAGAGCTAAGACGCTCTCAAAATTGTGTTCTCTTTATTCGCGATCCATAAGACTATCCGAGTCACATTTCAATGTACATAGGAGAGTTAGATGAATCAGTCTCTGTTGGGTGTATGCGCCCCAAAAATCACAGTGACACTTTAATAATTTAAGACCTCTGATCCCAATGCTAATGATTGTTTTAATGATGCATGATTTTGTTGATGACCTAACATGTAAATGAATGAGATATGTAAGCCAATTAAGAATAGTTAGATGGGCAAATTTTGGGGTGCAACAGCTGCCCCTATTTAATCGTCTTAAACCTGAATGTGAGATTGGCGCTAGCCTTTCGATCATTCGAGGTAGAAGAAGATTAAATATCAAGTGAACCTGAAAATTTGCCTTATGAGAGATAGGATCCACTGAGGAAGGAATGGTGTCAGATCCACTGAGGAAGATGCATCAATTCTGGATTGATTGAATTAACTCTGAGTTAGAAATGAAATAACATCAACTCTGGGTTGAAAAAAGAAAAGTGGGTCAACTATGGGTTGAGGAAGAAAGAAAGAATATCAACTATGGGTTGAGAGAAAGTAATTGGATAATGACTAGGGGTTGAAAGCAGAAAGATGAACAATTAGAAATAATCGTCAACTCTGGGTTGAGCGGGAAGAATATAAGGTGACCGTCAACTCTGGGTTGAGTGGGAAAAGACAAATGATGACCGTCAACTCTGGGTTGAGTGGGAAGAGGATAAGATGACCGTCAACTCTGAGTTGAGTGGGAAAAGACAAATGATGACCGTCAACTCTGGGTTGAGTGGGAAGAGGATAATAGAAAACTGTCAACTCTGGGTTGAGTGGGAAAGGAGAAGAAACATCTGTCAACTCTGGGTTGAGTGGGAACAGGAAAGGATCAACTCTGGGTTGAATAAAAGATAACCGTCAACTCTGGGTTGAGTGGGAAAAGAAAAGCAAAGAAGTCAATTCTGGATTGAACAAAGGATGACCGTCAACCCTAGGTTGAGTGGGGAAAGGATAATCAATAAGAAATAACTGTCAACTCTGGGTTGAGTAGGAAAGGAGAAAAGGTAACCGTCGACTCTGGGTTGAATAAATGATAACCGTCAACTCTGGGTTGAATAAAAGGTAACCGTTAACTCTAGGTTGAGTGGGAAAAATGAACAAATAGAAGAGATAACCGTCAACTCTGGGTTGAGTGGGAAAAGGATAATCAATTCTGGATTGAACAAAGGATAACCGTCAACTCTGGGTTGAGTGGGAAAAGACAAAAGATAACCGTCAACTCTGGGTTGAGTGGGAAAAGGAAATGATCAACTCTGGGTTGAAATAAGGATAACCGTCAACTCTGGATTGAGTGGGAAAAGATAATAAACTCGGAGTTAAAAGATGAAAGAAAGATCAACTCTGGGTTGAACACAAAACATCAACTCTGGGTTGAGGAAAGATGAACATGGTTGACTTTGGAAGATGACACCCCAATGGTAACTCTGAGTGATCCAGTGGAATATCAATTGAATGCTTTGTAGGGACCTCATCTGATGAGTAACTTGGCTTATGCTTCATATGCAATGTTTGATTTTTTTTATGCACTTTTGGAGATGCAATGCAATGAGTTCTATATGCAGTGTACCGATTGATTGTTTAGGGTTTATGCTTTGTGTGGGAATAGATTAGGTGGAGCTCTGAAACTCTGCTTGATTCAGGATAGGGTGGATGCCCCTGCTTTATTGATGATTGGATTATTGAGGGAGATATGCTAATGAGAATGCAATGATATGTATGATGTATGTATGATTATGAATGGAATGATTGCTTCTATGATACAGGGGATGGAAGGGGAATGCCTTTGTGGAAAGGTCATTGCCTGAAGGATAGAACTTGTGAAGGTATTTGGCTTGACTCCTCGCCACTTGTCTCGATATCTGACTCTTGATTGAAGATGAAGAAATGAATTGCCACTAGCTTGCCCCAGCTTGTATGGTCTCTTGAGAAAGAACATTGATAATGTTTGAATCATGGAGATTTGAAATGGTCTGCCCCAGTGTTGATCATGGAATGAATGCCCCATATTGAAAGGAAATTTTCCACCAAATGGATACTTCAGATATTTGCTCAGTGGATGGCCAACCTTTGCCTTTGTAAGACTACTCGATGGAATTTCAATGTCGACTTTCCTTGGTATCAAGTACTTATTTTTAGATTAGAGACAATTCTGTTTTGAAAAGGATAATGAGAATGCAATGCACATGTTAATCTCAAGGAAAAGTTTTATTTGTCAAAATGTTGTACTGATACTAACACAAATGACACAACAACATTAGGAGTCAGTTTGACATGATTTTACAGTTTGTATGCTTTCGGAACGAACCCTACTTCAATTAGGACTTTCTAGGGTTGTAACGTGGCCGGGTTCACGGTTTAAGAAACAAAGGATAAAGGCTCAAGTTCTACTTAACCCACCCCTCTTCGTGAAGTTCTCCAGTCCTACGTTCAGTTAGTTTGACACGAGTGTTCACCTTTCAGGAAGGATTGTGATGGATGAGGATCCTTTGTGACTTTGACGGAGGTGGCAGCCACCCTTTGGTGCTTTTTGTTGATGGTCACAACAACTTGTCCCTTGGAGGATTTTTCTTTTGCTTTTGCCTTTTGCTTTCCCTAACTTTTGCCTGGACAAGAAGTTTCTTTTGACTTTGGTTTCCGTTGTCCAGCGGGATATGCCCTAATTTTTGCCTACGTCATTTGCTTCAAAGCTTTTCCTTCTTTTTGACTTAGCGGGCTATTGTTTCTTTTTTTTTATCATGATTCATAACTTTCTTTTCATTCTTTTTTGTCTCGTTCGGGAACAAGTTGTATGACTTCTGTGATTGACTTGAAAAGGTTGTGACTGCCTTCTTGTCGGTGAATGAGAGACATCCATCGGGGATTGTGCTCTTTTTTTGTTGTGAGATATGAGGTATGATTGATCCTCTGATGGAATACCTGAAAGTTGAGCGCTCGGTCGCACTAACTGAAGACTACCCTGCCCCTGGTTAAGATTGAGGGTTTTGTATTTTTTTTTGAAAAGAAACTACTACTCCTTAGGCTCAAAGGGGTTGACGAGGGTTTCACTCCCTTATAACTCCGGTGTTTAGGAATTGAAAAAATGCCTGTACATCGTCAGCAGGATCTTTGTTCCAAAAGCATACAATTAGTAGTTCATGTGTTTTTTATTTTCATCATTCTCCTTTTTTAGTTGCTTAAGACAAATGAGTTAAATATCAATGAACATAATGACAAAAATGAAATGATTTGAGAAAAACATGTATATTGCATTATTTTTATTTATTCAAACAGAATGAATTTCTTACAATGAGAAGTACTTGATAACAACAAAAGTAATACAATTGAAAATACTAGAGAAATCTATACAATGACAAGCTTGGCCTTATTCTGATGCAAATGAAATGTTCTCTGACAAACACAAAGTCTTTAGGCTCCACTGGTGGAAGATACCCTCATGAGGAGGCAAGGGTTTGTTTGATAATAGCTTGATCTTGTTTGTAATTCCCCATGATTCTTTTTCTGTTGGTTCTTGTCAGATATCGATGTCGAGGAATCGTCTTGTCTGATCTGATGGAGAGGAAGAAGGTAAGAGTCTTGGTAACCATGGATGCATATGCATGGATGCAAAATGTTAATGATGATGCAAATGCAGCATAAATAAGGATCAAGGATCAAGGCTTCTTAGATAACAACTTCTCACGGTCAATAAGATATGGTCGAATCCTCCAGATTCAGAGGTTCGACGTTGCTTTCTGGATAAATAGCTTGTGCATAAGTCAAAGATGGTCGGATCCTCCAGATTCAGAGGTTCGACGTTGATTCTGATAGATAACTGATGTAGAACTTCTGTATAAGTCAAAGATGGTCGAATCCTCCAGATTCATAGGTTCGACGTTGATTCCGGATAGATAACCTTTGCATAAGTCACATAAGGTCGAACTCTCCAGATTCAGAGGTTCGACGTTGATTATGATAGATAGTCTGAATGGGGCATAGGGTGGGATGGAGGCATGTTTTCCTGCAAAACAAGATTTCCCAACCCCTCTCACAGGTAGGATCTAGTATAAGGTAGGTTAAAAGGTCTCCAGCGTTAACAGTTCTCTTGAGACACCATCATTGTTGCAAATACATGCCAACAATGGTATCCCATTTGAACCTCGACTAGTCGTGGGTCTCATGATCACAATCAACAGAACCTGACATTCTGTTGGCGTCATGACTGTCCACTCTATCCTAGGTAGCCTAAGTAACACTCTGGCCTGGGTATTGGGCCTTTTACCTCAAATCAGTAACATCCCATCCCAACAAAACAACATAATAATAATCATAGTATATGAAAATAAAATGCGATATATAAAGAAATAAAGCAATAAAATAGTAAAGCAATAAAGCAATAAATAAACACCCAAAGAAAGGAAACAAACAAAAGCTAGGATCGACTAAGCGTCCCCAGCAGAGTCGCCAGCTGTCGCACGCTCGCGAAAATGTGAACAGAGTCGCCACCAATAAATTTATCCCAAAGAGGGAAAGGAATATCAGAAAACCCGGAATAAGGATAAGAGAAGGTCTTGCGACCAAAGATCGGGTAAGAAGTCGGTTACGCGAGGGGAAGGTATTAGCACCCCTCACGTCTGTGGTACTCCACAGGATCCACTTATGTTTGTTCTATTCTAAGGGTGTATAAATCTAAAGCTTAATTACTAAGGGAATGCATGCAAATGAAAGAAGAAACACGGGGAAAATAAGGTTTATAAATAGTTGTGCTCGCTTAGGCCCCGCGACCTAATGCCTACGTATCCTTTTCAGGAATCAGAGCGCCGTAGTTCGGCTCTTTAGTTTTTGTTTGTTTTTGTGTTTTTTAGTTAAACAGTTACATTCACACTCCGCTGCTCGACCTCTGGAGTCTTAAGCTGGGAATGGAGCGGAAATAACGTGTCCGATTAGGAGAAAGAATGCCCTGAAGGCAGGAGAAAGAATGCCTCGGAGGCAAGAGAGAGAAGAGAGAAAATTGGTTTGTGTCTTTTAGATGTAATTCCATGATGAACAAAACCCAATACAAGGCTTCGCATCACTTCCTTACTTTGTTTAGGTCTGAGCCTTTATTAAGTGTTTTAGATGTTTTTGGTTGGGTATTTTTTAAGGGAATTTACTTTGCGATTCGAATCACATAAAAATGTATAATGATCGAGAAGCAGATTAGGGAATGAATCCCACTCACTTCTATCCCATTATGTAATGTTCGAGAAACAGATTAGGGAATGAATCCCACTCATTTCTATCCCATTAGTTAATGTTCGAGAAACAGATTAGGGAATGAATCCCACTCATTTCTCTTCCATTAAGTAGTGACCGAGAAACAGATTAGGGAATGAATCCCACTCATTTCTATGCCACTAAGTGATTGAGAAACAGATTAGGGAATGAATCCCACTCATTTCTCTATCACTTTCTTAATGTGATTCGCATCTCTATTTGTTAATGTTTTAATGTTGAAAATAAAAAGAAGAAGAAAACTAGCCTAAAATGAATAACTAGCTTAATGTTGTGAAGGGAACTTCTAAGTCCTAATGTTGTCATGGTTTCTACCTAAAGTTAGGAATAAAGGGGACATGAAAATTAAAGTCACAATTTTAAGCAAAAATTTAAGAGTGATACAATGGTACAAAGTTACACACAAGTATGAAATAACAAGTAAAAAATATAGTACCAAAATGAAATAAAATACTACTATTTTTATATGGTTTTTATGAAGGAAATTGAATTACAAGTCAAGCAAAAAGGATTAAAACAAATAGCCTAAAACTAATATTTTTGTGATTATTTTTATATGTATAAAAATGGATTAAAGTCTAAGAAAATAGTGGAAAAATTAGTATTTTAATTACCTAAAAGAAATTGGTAAAAATTCAATTAAACCTAAATAAAAAAGAAGAAACAGGGGGCGTAACCTGAATCATGGTGATGAATAGCAAACAGGGCGTATGGCCCAACAGAATTGTTTTTTGTTACAGATTGATTTTGTGGCCAAAAAGATGGTGATAGCTCGGGCCTAATGGGGGTGCATGTTACAATTCGCTTGGCCCAGTTTCAATGCCTTGATCCAGTTTTTATTAATCAGAATTTTGTTAATCAAAAATTGAATTAAATAAAAATAAAACAATTAATTGAAATAAAATAGAATAAGTGAAAAGGAAGGATTAGGTTCAAAATGTGACGTTCCCCCTTCTCTACTCAGACTCTCCTCTCGCTCAATCGTTCACATCTTTATCTCGCCGGAAATCGCTCCGCCGCGCCGGAGGCGGCGGAGTTTGACCAAACCCCCACGATGAACATACCAAAAGACTCGCCCCGCACCCTCTCTCCAATCCTACCATTCGTTTTTTACAGATTCTAAAGCAAACCCTCTCAATCGATGCAAAAGATAAACCCTAGATCTAAGGAAAAACAAAATTAAACACCAACGGTTGCAAATTATGGAGCGAGGTCATGGGGGAAATAATCAGAGGACAATAATCTACTGTATGGCATAAAAAAATAGCGTAAAGAGATGAAGAAAGTTGGAGGAGTTCGCGTTTACCTACCGGAGTCAGTCCGGCGCTCCTTCGACGGCGTTGACTTGGCGAAATAAACGCGAGGAAGTCTTCACTTCAGGTACTCTTCCCTTATCTTTCTACTTCTTGCGCTATCTTCTTCTTCTTTTCGTTCTTGCAATTTTCTTGTTGCGTTTAGTTGGTTGATTCTGAAATCGTGAGAGACGAGGATAAGGGGATTGGGATATGAATTGAGAGAGGTTCCGATGAAGTGCAGTGTTGGAGTCTAGCTCTATTGGAGGAGTTTCAGAGGTTGAAACTCCATCAATAATGGTGATGAGCTCTAGTGAGGGTTGATGGATTTTGAGCGAGAGTGAGAAAGATGAAGATGAAGTGAGATTGATGAATGAAGAAAGTGGTGAACCCTGAATGAAGGTGATAAGGTTTGAATATATAGAAATTGAGAGGGAGAAAGAGTTAGTTAGAGATGAGTTTGAGCTGTTAGATTGGAGGGAGTTAGTTACAAAATTGAGGGTGGAGATTGAAGGTTGATTTCAGGTGGTTATGAATGTTAGCTAAGGTTAGAATCTGTTAGGGAAATTAGTTATAGATTCTGTTTTAGGTAGAAAGCTGTTACTTTGTTAAAATCAGTTATGTGTTAGTTATGATGAGCTGGCAGGTGGTTAGAAATTGTTCTGATTTCTGTTATGAAAGTTGGTTGGGAATAAAGCTGTTGGTGGCTGGAAATAGGTTGTGTATAACTATTAATTGTGTTTATAAGTTAGTTACTGCTAGTTTGTAACTGATTGGCTAGGGGTTCAGAAAATGATTGGTTAGAATTAGTTAAGTTGAAGAGAGTTTGAAATGGTTACAAGCTGCTAGAAATTGGTTATTTTCTGTTTTGGTACTGAACTGCGTATGGATGTATTGTTGAATTACGATTGAATTGTGGATGGCTGTATTGTGACATGATATTTTTGAATGATCAATTTCTTGAACGTGAACTGGCTGCATCGAATGAACACCTTGAATTTGAATAGTTGACCATTGCTTGACTGTATGAATGAATATTTGATCACTGTTAATGTTTGGAACTGATATGGAATGGTTTTCGTATGTTGCGGGTTGTCGACTCGGTTTTAATTGGAAGCTGCCAGTATGTATTGGATCCATTTCTTTTTAATGCCATGATATTGAATGTGATGATGTTTGGATTTGTTGGTGTGTTTGGCTGTTGGTTTGAATGGAACTGTTAGAGGAAAAGTTTGTCTTTGTACTCTGTTAGTGAAAAGGGCTGTTAGCTATGTGTAGGATTGATTTGTTAGTAGGTGCTGTCTTGTTTTTTTTTTTGTTATTAAGTGGGACTGTTATGACCGAACTTGCAGGCTTTTGCTCTGATTTTTATTGAATGCAGTATGGACAATAGAGTCTTTGGTATGAATTGTGTGTGGATGATACTTGAACAACTTCAACATCTTTGTGCGGTGTTCGTGAAGGCTGAGCAGAAGAAATTATAGTTGGTCCAGACTGCAATAATCGACCTGGGGCAACCAAAGTAAGGCCTGATGTCTCTGTACGGATGGAATTTGATGCTGCTGTTTCTTTGGTATAAGGCTCTTTCTCTTGTATGAACTTTGATTGGGAGATAACATATATGTTTTTATTCTTCAATTTGGGCCATGAAGTCAGTTTGGTTCTGTTTGATGAAGAACATGGTTTTGTAATTATTGTGACTTTGAAAGTAATAAATTTTGAATGAAACTCTTCTGATCTTTACTTGTAATATATATTTGAAATGTGTGGACTTTGATGTACAAGGAATGAACTTTTTGTAATGGATGTATGTTTTGAACATTTGAATGATGATGGTTGATGGATGAGGTTTTAAGGTAATGAGGTGTAGTGTAAACCTTAATCTCAATAATAATCTTTGTAGTAGAGACTTGGATGACCCTTTTGTATAAACTTTAGTAGCGGAATTTGAACTGATTATGATAAATATGTATTAAATGTTTATCTCCACTTGTATTTTATGAATGAACTTGAGGCTTGTATGAATAGTAATGCCGACTCTCATAGGCTTGTAATTATTAGCCTTAGAAGAAACTTGTGATAAATCATGATAGTCATTTGAATGAGCTTTGCAAATGGAATTCATCTTAAACATTGAATATAGTTGAAACTTGAACACTAAATGAATTATTCACAAGTTTATTGTTTGGATCCAAATGGCGTGCATATTCAAATTAATCCAGTACTTCAAACGATACAAGAAACCCACTTGAACCCAGCCAGAAGATATGATAGGGATCAATTGAAATAAGCCTTAAATGATGATGGAAACCCTGATCCATAAGAGCTAAGACGCTCTCAAAATTGTGTTCTCTTTATTCGCGATCCATAAGACTATCCGAGTCACATTTCAATGTACATAGGAGAATTAGATGAATCAGTCTCTGTTGGGTGTATGCGCCCCAAAAATCACGGTGACACTTTAATAATTTAAGACCTCTGATCCCAATGCTAATGATTGTTTTAATGATGCATGATTTTGTTGATGACCTAACATGTAAATGAATGAGATATGTAAGCCAATTAAGAATAGTTAGATGGGCAAATTTTGGGGTGCAACAATAGGCTCTTTGATGTATGCTATGATTAGCACTAGACCGGATATTGCTTATGCGATTGGAAAGTTGAGCAGATTTACTAGTAATCCTAGTAGACATCATTGGCATGCGATAACTAGGGTATTCAAGTACTTGAAGGGTACTATGAATTATGGATTGTCATATATGGGATTTCCTTTGGTGTTAGAGGGTTATTCGGATGCTAGTTGGATAAATAATGTTGAAGATTCATCCTCTACAAGTGGATGGGTGTTCTTTCTTGGGGGAGGTGCCATCTCATGGGCTTCCAAGAAGAAAACATGTATAACTAGTTCCACAATGGAATCTGAGTTTGTAGCATTAGCTGCTGCTGGTAAAGAAGCAGAATGACTAAGGAACTTGGTATATGAGATTCCGATATGGCCTAAACCGATATCACCAATTTCTATCTGTTGTGATAGCAGTGCCACACTAGCTAAAGCATATAGTCAAATATACAATGGAAAGTCTAGACATTTGGGTATTAGACATAGTATGATTAGGGAATTAATCATGAATGGGGTGATACCTATTGAGTTTGTTCGGTCGCAACAAAACTTAGCTGACCACTTGACGAAGGGGTTAGCTAGAGACTTAGTGAAAAAGTCGGTAATTGGGATGGGATTAAAGTCCATTTAAATCTATCAGTTATGGTATACCCAATTCCCTTCTAATACAACGTTAGAAGCAAAGTTCAATGTGGAAAGATCATAGTTAAAGATTGGAGCAATTGTGTTTATCTTCCCAAGGTATGTGCTCAAACCTGCAAGTGATGGCTAGGTTGAAGTATATCTTCTTAATGGTTCTTTTGAAAAATTGCTAATGCAGGTGCAAGATTAAAAGGATCACCTATGTGAGCATGAAGTTTTGCCGCTTCAAGAAGCTTGGACTTGGCTTCCTATATGCTTATTAATGGATAAGGACACATGGCTTGTAAAGTGTCAAGTATGAATAGTAGAGTATTGTAAGAAACATATGTGTACTATATCTTTAGATATTCAAATGGATTGACGGGTTCAATCATTATGACACCCCGATTTTTGAATATTTGGAATGTGTATTTGTACTAAGATGAAAATTCAATCGTAAGACATTTTCTTCTATGCATTTGTTTGATCGTTATACCTGTAAAGTAAATCAAGGATTATACTAAAATGGGGGGAGTTTGTTGGTGATTTTAGTATCATCAATGCATTTTGGTAGTAATGTGATTTACTATAGGCCAATGCAATTATGCGTTAAGTTTGAAACGAGTTAGAGTAGTGCGGAGTGCACGCTCGTCGAGCCAAACGCGTAATTGAATATGAATAATAGAAATGGGCATAACGTTTCGTTTGAATAGTTGCACCCGTTCCCAACGGACATAGCGATTCGTTTGAATAGTAGTACCCGTTCCAACAGACATAACTGTTTTCGAAAAGTTGTGTCTCTTCGTTTCTATTATTGGTCTCCTATATAAGGTGTCTTTTGGTCTCGATTTGATATATGAAAAAAAATACTTCCTCTACATTCTGATCTGTTCTCCATTGTCAGAAACAGATTGTTCTTCAAGAATTATCCCCGCAAAGATTTCGTGAACCCAGACAAGAATAGGGTCGAAATACTTTGTTCGGAAAGTGAACGAACACGATTCTTGAAGATATCCAGGATTATCATACCTATTTTTAACATATTCAATACTCCAAACACACATTTTATCTTAAATAAATATCACTGCTGCATACAAATTTCATAGGAACAAACAAGTATCCTCCTATTACAAGATAATAACTGTGTTGAAATGCTAGAGGTTCAAAAGAATTTACACAACCACTTACAATCAAGCTTCATTCAAGTTTTTTTTATGCTTTTTCCAACTGAATATTATGGGACTTCTCACAACAGTATTTTCATTTCACCATTCTAAGCTTCCAAAACTATCTCTTTCTGACCTTGTTGTAGTAGAAAATGTAACAACATACGACTTTTTCTCATCCTTTTTGAACCTTAGCACTTGTGGCTCAACATTCACATTTACCATAGATATGTTTGATTGAACCGAAACTTTGTAGGTTCCAGCAGACCCTACGTTCGTTAGAATACGCATGTGTTTAACAACCTCCACCCTTTCTTCAAACACCACAGCAAATGAAGGGTAATTGAAGTTTGTTATACTGTAGTATTTCTTTATGTCACAACTATACTTTCTTTGCACCAAGGTTTCAATATTTGCAGCTGGGTAGTTCAACGCACAGACGAAGCTCACATAATCATCAACAAAAAATCAAAATACAAAAATAAGCATCGTGCAACTCATCTAATAATTCATTAATAATCGGGTTCGGGAATTTGTCAAGAACCATTGCCTTGTTATTTAATGCTTTATAATCAATGCACACCCGCCATGTTTCATCCTCCTTCGTTACCAGAATCACGAGGCTTGAGAAAGCACTGTGACTGTTGCGGATAATTTTGGATGTATTCATCCACCATTCCACATTGTGTCATACCTTCTTGCTGTTTGAATACATCGTCATCGCCGATGCCTCCGTAGCGTTCGAGCAACTCAGACTTCAACCATTCCCACATCAATTCTTTCTCCTCTTCCAGCCATTAATTGAAAAAATAAATAGTGTGTCCCCCCATACATAACTGCGCCAGACACACTCGTGTCTTGAAAGTGAAAACAAACTTCTGCCCTTGAAATCCATCCAGCTGGGTCGCCTTACTCTCCTGGTGATACTTCCTGTATATAAACACCCTCCATATTTTTGGACTTGATGTTGTGTGATCCATTGTCCCCATACTTACTTAACACTGATAGCCACTGACAGCAACAAGAGAACCAAATATGTTATAAACAATATATGAGTAACACTAATGACTTAATGCTCTTATATTCCTTAGTATCTGTTAAGCAAGTTAGTATATATTGTCTTGCTGATGATACTACTGAACACACACACACAAAACACACACACACACACACACACACACACACACACACACACACAGATATATATATATATATATATATATATATATATATATATATATATATATATCACTACTACAAATTTGTCCTTTAGCAGCGCATCTACGAAAGCGCTTTTGGGAAAAGCGCTGCTATAGGTCGCGCAAAAAACAAAATTAAAAAACAAGGGAAAAATGCGCTGACAGGGGGGGTACGAGAGCGCTTTCTAGAAAGCGCTGGTAAAGGGGGGGTACGAGAGCGCTTTCTAGAAAGCGCTGGTAAAGGAGGGGGGGTACCAGAGCTTTTTCTAAAAAGCGCTGGTAAAGGGGGGGTAATGAAAGCGCTTTGTTAAAAGCGCTGGTAAGGGGGGGTACGAGAGCGCTTTTCTCAAAAGCGCCGTCTAAGCCCATTTAATTAAAACAAAAAAAAAGAAATGCTTCAGTGGACAGATTCAACATTCTATTTTTCACGAACAGTATTCTTCTTCTCCCACGAAACTCAACTCAGTCTGTTCTCCACCGTTCGCCGTCCACCACCGTTCCTCGCCCTCCTCCGGCCGTCCTCCACCGTTCTTGCTGCACCTTGCTTGTTCTCCATCTCTCTCCATTATCTCTATCTCAAGGTAGATTCTATTGAATAATCCAGTATTTTACTGACATTGTTAGGGTTTTAGTTGATATTGAGGGATGACATTGTTAGGGTTTTAGTTGATATTGTTAGATGACATTGTTTGGGTTTTAGTTGATATGGTTTGTTAGTGCACATGTTAAGTGTTGATATGAAGGATATTTACTGTGAATTGTTTGCATTGATGTTGTCACTATTTATTGATGATGTTCATTAAGTGATGATGAAATTGCCTGTCTCTTGTTGCAAATATGAATGATAATAGTGCTGGAAGTTTTAATTGGATTGAAGATGTTGTATTGTTTAATGTTGATAATGATAGAGTTGTTAATGAAGATGGTGTTGCTGAATTTTCAATGGAGTTAGTGTTATGGTTGGTTTGTGAATTTGAATTTGAATATGGTGAGAGTTCTTGATTTGAATCTTGTTGATAATTGTTGTCGGATAAACTAGATTCTTGAGCATGAGTTGATAATTGTTGATAATTTGAATAGTGCTGAATTTTCAATGGAGTTAGTGTTATGGTTGATAATTATTGTCGGATAAACTAGAATCTTGAATCTTGTTGATAATTGTTGTCGGATAAACTTGATTTGAATCTTGTTGATAATAGAAAGTGTAGAAACTAGAGAAAATCATTGTGCATTTTGAGTTGGGATTCAATTGTTGATGTAATTTGGAACACGTGTTCCGAAGTGTAATTTTCAATATATGCTTTTATATTTTTGTTAGATCAATACAAGTGTTCCGAAGTCAACGAGACGCACAGGTATCCCGGACTAAATCAAACAACATTACTTGGATCAAAGTGCAGGTACATTATTTTTCACAATTTTGCTTATAATATTTATGCTACTTGATAAAACAAGACAACTATAAAATCTTATTTGTTTTTCTATGTAGTGTCCGATACAGCGTAACATCTCAGATTTATACTATGTTTTGAGGTTTATGAAAGAAATCCTTCAAATGAATCAATTAGAGATTCCAATCAAGATATGGATTTATAACTTAACTAGATAACTTCTTATAATTTATTACATTTACCTAAATCATTCATATTATGTTTTTTTTTTCTGTAGTACTTTGATGAATTCCGTGATGCTTCTTACACGAGACTTAAGTTGGAAGAAATCAAAGAGGATTTGTGTCAATTTTATATTCATCAGCTATTCATGTAGGATTTGTGTCGATTTGAAGTATAATATTATAGTACTCTAGGATATATGGTTACTATAATGATGTATATATATAATTTTGGAACTATAATGATGTATATATATAATTTTGGATATTATAATGGTATTATATTAGTATATATATAGTCCTACCTATGGTTGAAAATATATCGTCGAAAATATATTACAGGTTGAAAATATATTACAGGTCGAAAATATTACAGGTCGAATTGGGAGGCTGAAATTACTGGTTGCACTTTAAAATACCTCATTTAGCAACGACGGCGCTTTTAAAAAACGCTCTTAAAGGGCCCCTACTAAAGCGCTGCCTAAGATTAAAAAAAGAAAAAAAAAAATAAAAAAACGCAACCTACGAAAGCGCTTTTGTTGCCCCCCTATAAGAGCGCAAGAGCGCTTTTTCCAGAAAAACGCTCTTATAGCGGGGTCTACCAGAGCGCTTTTTCTGGAAAAGCGCTTTTATAGGGGGGGCTACCAGAGCGCTTTTAGAAGCGCTTTCGTTACCTACGCCAGCGCTGGCTTTGGCAGCGCTCTTAAAGTCCAAAAAAAGCGCTGTCGTAGGGTTTCCGTGTTGTAGTGTGTGTGTGTGTATATATATATATATATATATATATATATATATATATATATATATATATATATATATATATATATATATATATATATATATATATATATATATATATATATATATATATATATATATATATATATTGATTGGAATGTAATTGATTATCTATCATCGAGGTTTATGGTTTAGATTGAGCTCTTAATTCAACCTGAGTAGTCTCAAGTGATTCTTCTATGACTATATATGTTTCAATACGGACTAAATGGTGTTCCGTTCCGTATACTATTCAAATCGTAAAATATTTTGGCGACACTTCATGACTGGAGTAGCAGCTGCAGCTTCAGCGAATTTATTCATGTTCAACATTGAGTGATAAAAAACAATATAGAAAATCTAAAAACAATTCCTAAAACAATTCTCTGAGCAATTTTAGCAAGCAGCAAAACAGTAAGTATAACAATAAATATTTTATGTAAAAATCAGGGAGGAGAAAAATCACAAAGCCTCTCCCTAGGTCTGCATGCAAGAACAATGCCACATGCACCAACAAAAATGCAAGAGTTTAAAGCAAAATTAACCTTTCAAAACATGAGACAGTATAGAATTTTGGGATTGACCTCAACCTATGACAGTTAAACAACTTATGGGTTACTCCAAACACACATTTTATCTTAAATAAATATCACTGCTGCATAGAAATATGATAGGAACAAACAAGTAGTACCCTCCTATTACAAGATAATAAGGAAAAGTATCCTTTCTAATAAAGATGTCCAAATGCTACATAGGTTCCAAAGCATTTATTCAAACACATACAATCAAGCTTCATTCATTCAATCTGTTTTATGCTTTTTCCAACTGAATGTGATCGGACTTCTCACAACAGTATTTTCATTTGACCATTCTAAGCTTCCAAAACTATCTCTTTCTGAACTTGTTCTTGTACTAGTGAATGTAACAACATACGACTTTTTCTCATCCTTCTCGAACCTTAGCACTTGTGGCTCAACAGTCACATTCACAGCAGATGCATTTGATTGAACCGACACCTTATATGTTCCTGCTGCACCCACGTTCGTCAGAATACGCCTGTGTTTAACAACCTCCATCCTTTCTTCAAAGACCACAGCAAACGAAGGGTAATTGAGGTTTGTTACACTGTAATGTTTCTTTATGTCACAACTATACTTTCTTTGCACCACGGTTTCGATATCTGCAGCTGAGTAGTTCAATGCACAGAGGAAACTCAAATAATCATCAACTGTAAGATCATAGACAAGTCCGGGACGTAGTGCAAGAACAGGGTCCACGTGTCCAGCCCCAAAATCAAAGGGTGTCGCAGGCTTTTTGTTAAAGCCGTCCAACAGGGTCTTTCCATTCTTGTAAGCCGGATAAGCAGTCGTCATGAGTGCAGATCGAATGGCAGCGGGACTCCAATCTGGATGAATCGACATGATTAAAGCTGCTATCCCACTGACGTGAGGGCATGCCATGGATGTACCTGAGTAAACGTTAAAATCCGCGCGCCTAGAATCCCAATCCTCATTAGCAATACTATCATTCCTAGTAAATGCTGCTAAGATGTTAACACCTGGAGCAATTAAATCCGGCTTCAATATTTGCGGGGTTATTAAATTGGGGCCTCGTGAGCTAAACCCTGCAACAACAGGAGACACCTCAACCCCAAACTTTGTTCCTCCAGAAACAATTTTAGCCATTGATTTATTAGGATCAGAAGAAAACAAATATTTTTTTATGGCTTCACCATCTTTGAACTTGACAACTATTGTTGGCAAAACATGGGGTTCTGCCAACAACTCCTCTCCCTGTAAAGCAAGGTTGGCCAACACCATACCCAAAGCACCAAGTGATTTCACTGTATTTCCTTGCCCCGGAGCATTAGGGATTCCAGACTCACACATCACGATCTTCCCGGTTACTTTTTCTTTGGCCAGGCTACCCACCACACACTCGCTAGCTTTGTCTTCTTCATCATGATCAAGAAGGCTTGCATTCCCTGCATATATAAACGACACAGGAGTATCGGGTAAAGAACTACCATTGTAAAGAGACACTCCTGTATAACTTTGATTGTTTCCAAGAGTGATATATGCAGGGAAATCTCGGTCGATTGTGCTAGCACCCACTGTGGTAATCCAAGGTGCTACATTGGTCATAGAAGAAGATCCGGGACCAGAGTTTCCTCCTGCACAAGATACCATAATTCCATGCTCCATTGCTGCAAAGGCTCCTATTGCGATGATGTCCTCATAATAATCAAGTGATATAATTCCGAATGACAACGAAAGAATATTGACCTTGTCAGCAATAGCTTGATCAATTGCGGCTATAATATCAGACTCCAAAACATGACCACGTTCCCAGCCAACCTTGTATATAGCCACTCTGGCCCCAGGGGCCATCCCACGTGTTGTACCGGAAGCGTAACCAAAAAGGCTCGCATTTCCCACTGGAGACCCTACTGCCGTGCTAGCTGTGTGGGTTCCATGGCCATGATTGTCTCGTGGAGACCTAGTTTCCTTGGTTTCGTTGATCGGACGACCAACATCGGCCTCAAAACCCTTCAAAAAGAACCTGGCACCAATCAGCTTCTTGTTACAGCTTGAGATCGGGAAATCTATACTTGTTTCACAGAATCCTTTCCATGTGCTGGGAATGGCCCCGTATCCAGTATCATCAAAGCTCTTGCTTTCAGGCCAAACACCGGTGTCTATAACACCAACAATGATCTCCTCCATGCTTCTGTTTGACAATGCAGGGAACATGGCATGAATTCTTTCTAATCCAAGAAACTGTGGACTCCTAGTGGTAAAAAGCTGATACTTTTTATCCGATGAAATTTTCAGAATCCCAGTTTGGTTTGACAGCAGTTGCACTTCCTTGGCAGTTAAACTGGTAAAGAATCCATGAACAGCTGTGTCATAGCTGTAGAGAATTTGGGCGGAAGGAGAAACCGACCTCAGAGTGGATTGAAACCAGTGTGAATGGTGGGTGAATATGGATGGCATTTCCGATTTCGCCATATGAACAATATAGTTAGCCTTTTCCTTAGAAGGCGTGCAGACACCACCATAGACGAACAAAATCGTAAAAGCAATTATCACAGCAGATTTCTTCATACTGGCCTGAATTCATAGAAAATAGTATACAGATTTCATGAGTGATTAACGACAAAAGTCATTATGGCTTTAGACATTCTAATACACAGTGATAAACATAATAATAAATTTTAAAAAGTGAACATTAAATTTATTCGACAAAATTTTAATCTCTTACATTAATTAGTTTTATCCAAGTGAGTTCTAAATATACAAGTGATTCTATCTGTGTTATCAATTCCAAATGAATAAGAAATTCTATTGATCATAATTTATCATCACCTCCTAACACCAACTAATGTATACATATTAGTAAACTTCTTAAAACTTCTTTTTGATTTATATTCAAATACAAAGGTATAATATTTTTTTTAATCAAAACAGAGATGGTAAACTCATAGCAGTGACTCTCATACAAGTTCTAATAAATTGTACTGTACCTATCTTATAATGAAAATATGCTATATGAAAGTATACACAAATAATAAATAATTAAAAAGAAAACTGGCACTAAAAAAAGTAATCACCTCATAGAAGCTCCTCTTATGTCTATCATATTTTCTTTTTATATTAGATATATGTCTACTTGTCCATATAGCTTTTATTGAGTCATATAGAAAGTAAAGTCAACGGGCTCTCCTAGAAATTATATTTATGTTTCAGTGTAGTCTTATTATCTTTTGTGCCATTTCCTAGAAATTATGAGTATGTTTTGTCTAAAAATCCTCATAAGACACGGTCTAATCCTAAATAGATTTATGATTTTCCAAATTCAGTTTGAGTTGAATGATTTGGTTAAATTGCAATACTAGTCTAAATATTTTTCATTCAAGTGTACACTATATAGTAAGTTGAAAACAATTCTTAGGTCAGCTACATACAAAAAAGAATACAGTAAAAAAATACAAAAACTCTAACTCACAAGCATGCGTAAATATGTTGTAGCAAAGGTTGCTTCATGATAGTGGAATAAAGACTCATAGGTTCTTGAAAGTCGTCAAACCGTATAGTACCTTGGCTATCTTAATCGAGATGTTTGATGAATACATTTTTGGTGTCTTGGAAATTGTTTCAATCGCTCACAAACAAGCAGGGCTAGATACTTGTAAACTACACTACACCAACAGAGAGAACTAAAACCACATTGGATCTAATAAAATAGTAACCTAATGGTAGCTAACATGTTCAATGTGGGCAACAAGATGTCATTATACAATTAAAAAAAAGGATGGATGGATATATTTGAAAATGCCTCAAAATGAACAAAAAAGTCCAAGACACCAGTACCTTAGTTAGAAGCCTTATAATGTCGCTCATATTTTGACCTTCAAACTCGGCAAGATTTTCAACAGTTACGCCCTTCTTGACATCCTTCCAAGCTAACAAAAACAAGGAGCAATGAGAACTAATTAGTCACGTGCAATCAATTATTCTAAGTTTTTAGGTACCATTGAAGAAACTTGATAGGATGGATCATATTCATATTCTATGATGGTTTTTTTTAATAAAAAAGAGGATCCATAGATTTCTGTCATCATTAATCTTATCATCATATTGTTACTATTGATGGAAAAACAGTGTAGTACAACTAAGGTCTAAATCAATGAGCAATTATATCCAACTGACCAAATTAAGAAACTCCTTTCCTACTAAGTTTTCAAATCATTATTGTAATATATACCTTAATAGGAAATATAAATAAATTGTTTAGGTTTTATATGTGATAACAAATTAAAATTTATAAACATAATTATAATTATAATCAAAAATAAAAATATAAACACAATAATAAATTTTAAAAAATAAATATTAATTTTGTTCGACAGAGTTTTAAACTCTTACATTGGTTTTATCCAACTGAGTTCTATATCTTAAATTGATACTTTAACCAAACATAAAAACCTAAAAGTAATTCACCCTACACAAGTCCTAAGCTCTTATTCACTCAATAATTGATTCTATCGTACTGAGTTCAAAATCTTTAAGAGAATTTCTTCACCCACCTCCTAACCTTCTTGCCCACCCCTGGTGAATTTACAACATTACCCCTTGTTTCGGAAGTTCATTTCCGAAACGGTACTTTTTTTTGAAAAAAAGGTGTTTTCGGAAATGAACTTCCGAAAACGTGTTTTTTTTAATATAAAATATTGATTTCGGAGATGCATCTCCGAAATAAAGTTACATTTTCAGAAAATGTGGTGTTTCGGAAGTTCATCTCCGAACTCACCCCCCATGATGGAATTCGGAAATGAACCTCCGAATTTATGTCTGGACAGAAGAAAAATGAAAAACAACAACGATTCGCTTTATTTAATCGGGTGAAGATTACAACGATAATATTACTGAAAATTAAAGTTACATAATGTTGAACACGGGTAGGTGGGGATGAATCAACATTTTGATAACGTCGTCCGCCGATCTTTGAAGTTTGGCGTCCAACTCGATCGGGCCTTTCGAAGAAAATCGGTCGAACGTTGTCCACATAACCGCTAAATCTTCGTCGTTCTTGATCTCAAAAGGTGTGATCATTAACCCTCCCTCGTCGTTAAGCGATGGCGAGCGGTACTCGAGCTGACAGTTTGAAGAAACTACCTACGACATCAGGAAATAATGATATACTTCTGGCCGATAAGGAAGATGTTTTTATTCCAGATAACCTTCATATGAAGAAGCTTTTTGAGAGCGAGAAAGTTTTTGTATGGTATCCTAAGCATAACATGACACCATTGTTCAAGAGTAAACTATCTAATATTTACAGAAAAGTTGGTGCTAGAAATATCTCTGAGTCACTATCCAAAGAAGAATCATCTGTTGTGAATGATGATGTTGAACTCGAGCATGTTGATCCGAATAATATTCTCAACTTAAGGGGGTTGGTTAAGCTTATTCTTGGTTTTCTTGCATGTTGTAGCCTGAAAATGGAACAAAGTAAGAGACATGAAGCTGTTCAAAGTCTTGTCAACTTGAGTTTCCGCGAGACAAAGGAGCCAATCAATGTAAGCTATAGTTTATCATTATCATCAGGGGACGTCATTACAAAAAAATCAAACAAAGGGGTGCGCTGGGAAAGTCAAAGTTCTATGTTTATAATCCAGAAGATGGATAGTGTTCGCGGCGATGAAATCCAAGAATGTACATATTGATTTTAAAAGCGAAGAAATTGATTTTCTAATGGAATCCAAGAATCTACATATTGAGCATGAAGATGAGATGTTCCTCAACTCTGCCTTCTCTTCTGGCTAACTCTATTGCCGCTGCTTACTGGTTTTTCTGTTTGAATATGCTTTTCGGAAGTTCATCTCCGAAGACACCCCCCATGAGGTGTTTTCGGAGATGCACTTCCGAATTATGGAATTTTTTTTAAAAAAAAAAGCGCTTCGGAAGTTCATTTCCGAAGCAGGGGTATATTGGGATTTTCGCTGGGGTGACCCCATAGGGAGGTGGCTAAAGAAATTTTCATCTTTAAATGATCATGTTCGATTGAGTTCTAAATCCTAACATTAATTTTATCTAATTTAGTTCTAAATTTAAAAGTGATTTTATCTAAGTTATATTCTTGATCAAATTCTAACCCCAACACTGAGGGCCAGTTTATTCCACAATTACGTTTACCAAAATCAAAACAATATTCATTCAAATGGTAAGAGTAAATAAATCAACAAATAAATTCACATTAATTGCATAAAACAAACTCATATTAATAGCATAAAACAAAAAGAGAAAAAAAAAACTCATCACCAAGACGAAAATAAAACAATGATATTACAAACAAAAAAATTTATTTTATGTGAAAAATCGACTAAAAAAATGTAAACACGATAAAAAAGGTGATTCTATATCAAAATTGACTTTAAATCATCTCTTTATTAGACGATGAAGAAGGAAAAATACTATTTTTTTAATTCAAAATCTCATTATATTGATAAATTATTGTTACATTGAATTTTTAATTTACTCAAATATAATATTTATTAAGAGATGAAAAAATGTATTGCATTGATACCTATGGATCCCAAGAATCGCAAACTGGGAGATAAAATCTTACATGACCCTGATTGTGTAATATTCCAATTGCAATTAGATCTACAAGTTGATAGATCTAGGGGTGTAATCGGATTGGTTTATATTGGTTTTAGGCAAAAAAAAAAAGGGTTTGAATCGATGATATTTTTATCGGTTTGATTTGATTCGGTTTTTAATATTTTTCAAAAATGGAACTAAACCAGACTAACTGGTTTGACTCGGTTTGATTTGTTTTGGTTGATCGGTTTACAATATTTATTTTTTAAAATATTATATTCTCCACTATCATAATTTTTGGTGTATTTTATGCTATTAGTTTTTAAAATAATACATTTCATTTCATTTATTTAATGCTAAATTTTTTCAAACAAATTACAATTTGCTCTTAATCCATACGAAACAGTCACATGATTTTTATTGCATAATAAAATAAGTATACTATCAAATATAAAAGTTAACACTTGACATTCAAATGTTGGAAAGAGATTTCAAAGCTTAACAAATAAAATACAACAAAACACACGTCAATTAACATGTTTGACACCTCAAACACGCATCAAAACTATTTTGTAACAAGACTAGAAAGAATTTTGTTGAAGAAGAAAAAACAAAAAAGAAAAAACAAAATATGTTAAAATTAACGAAGAAAACTTCAACACGAAGAATGCGATCATAACATATTAGAATGATGGTAGTGAGTGGAACAACGAATGCGAGGAGTAAGAGCAGGAGTTTAGTGAAAAGATTTTTTTTTGTGTTGGTTTCTACTTTCTATGTTTTAGAGTTCGGTTCACGATGTGTATTTTGCTGAATGAAATAAAGTGTAAACAAATATGGATAATGATTGAACCGATAAAAAATTTAAGTTTAATAATAATTGGAATAAAATATTTAGAGCGTCAATATTTTCATTGGTTCGGTTCATCGATTTGGCGGTTTTTAAAAATTAAAACCGAGAACCGAACCAAACCACATCGATTTTTATTGGTTTGGTTCGGTTTTAAAACCAAACCAATAACAATCAGTTTTATTTTGGTTTGATTTGAATTGTTAGTTTAATTGGATTTTTCTGATCCTCTTAACACCCCTAAATAGTTCTCTATCAACTCTGTATATAACATAATAATGTGTTTCACTATTCCATCGAAATTCACAGGGGTAATATCTTCCATCAACTTTAAAACTAGTATTCCAACCAAAAGTAGCACCAGGTTTAAGAATATAAACTCCAAGATCATAACTCCCCGGATCTCCCGATCTGAATGGTTAAATCTAAGTTTCCTTTAACATTCACATGTGTTCAAACAATATCATCAACACACATAACAACATCAACACACAATAACATCAACTTTGAGATGAAATGTGACATTGTGATTTCAATTTAATTTAATTTTTCTTATGGAAATGAATAGACAAAGGTTAAAGGTTAAAATGAAAGAGAGATATATATTTATAGGAAAATTTAGCATATCAATATTTACTTATTAAATCTACTATAAAATTTATAAAATATGTTTTAAAATATTGGAGAATAAAAATTAAAAGCCACAGTGTTTAACCCAATCCAACTATAATAAGTTTTTATTAAATTTTTTTTATCACAATTGACACTTTAATAAAATGAGGGCGGGGTTGGACGGACATAGTTTAGAATGCGGATCTAAAACTTTGACTCACCCTATAAAAAGTGAAGACGAGCGGAGTATATCTGCTGACTATGAACCTTTTAGGTCTAGTTTTTTTATATATAAATACTTAGTGCTCGCAAAAACTTAAAAAAAAAACATAGTAGGGCAGGACGACTGGTTACAAGTCTAAAATGTTGATCCGTCCCACAGAAAAGAAAAAAAAGGTAAAACGAACATTTTTAACGGGCGGAACTATTTTGTCACCCTAATATAAAATAATTAATGACCATTTATTATAAAATATAAAGTAATAGCAACTTTAACTCAATGTCTCATTATGTTTGCCAAAATTATTCATGCTATCTCTAACGTCAAATTAATTTATTATAATAAAACTTATTTAATATACTGTCACAGTTATAATTATGCACCTCTATATCATAAACTTATTTAATTAAAATAATAATTTTAATAATAATAGAAAATGTGTAAATTTATTATTTAGTATTCAGGTCTCAGTCTAATATTTATCTAATTCCTATGGAAGATAGCCTGACTATCCTATCTTATCTTAAACTTTATCAATCCTCAAATTAAAAATCTATATGCATGCTTAAAATCTCTTGAGCATTTCTTTGGGTTCAGCTATAGATGCATGCTTAAAAGCTTTTGAGTTTCTTTTGGTTCCGGTTTCCACTACCACTAGTGTTAATTGGATCCATGTATAAGAGATTGATAACATCTCCTAATCTTTTCTATCACAATTAGTAGTTTCTCATATGTAGGTTCTGTAAATGGTTTTGGAATAAAGACCTACTCGAAGATTTCCTTCTATAAGTGACTACATAAGTGACTACATGTGTTAATTCTAGTAATGTTTGTTCTACAATACCTAAAATTAATTTCTAATACTTTTTTTATGTGAACCACATGTTAGTAGAACAAAAGTCCTAGTAAGAAAGGTTCACACTTCAATCAAATTAGGGTAAAGATGTGTTAATTTGAATTCTTTGTTGGCTATCATGGTATGTGTGCTTATTTCTTTATCCTTATCTAGTGGGATACCCGTGCATCTGCATGGGTACTCGTGTTGTGCGCGCATTTGTTTTTCACAACGAAATAAAAAATATATTTAACTGTAAAAAAATGCCGTGTTTAATTTCAATGAAAATTAGGTGGAAAAGCATTTTATATATATTAAATTACAATTACGTAAACATGATCGCAACTTAGATATTGAGAACTTAGGTGTAATTTTTTGAACAAAGAGCAATTGAGTCTTTTTCAGATACATTTCTTTTCTTATTTGATAGATGCATAGGGGCTATAAATGTCATCGGAAAAAGACAAATTTTCAAATCAACTTTTTTCTCAATATCATTTTTTATTAGTGTTTTTCGGCTACCACTTTGAAAGATAAGTTTGAACCACTTAGCATATTGCATCTCTTTACTATAACTATTTGAAATTGCATATTGATTAAGGACAACTTTAGTACGTTCATTTTTTTTCATCTGATAAGATATACTCATAGATATGCTAAGAGAGAAATAAATTCAAATAAAACTTTAATTTATTGTACACCATCAAATCAGAGAGAAATGGATTCAAATAGAGTATATAAAGGTTCAATTGATAATTAAAATTTGAACTAAATTTTTTTTATATTGAGCCCGTTCCATTTATAGCAGTAATAACAATATTATATTAAGATTCAAATAGAGTATTTTATAACAATAAACTGTTATAAAATATTATATTGATAATTAAAAATATTACACAAATATTTAGAATTAATATGTAGCTTCAAAAAACAATTACCTATATAATATTGTTTAAAAAAAAGAGATACTAAAAAAAGTTGTATGAATAGTTTTGTTGTCTTGCTCAAAGTACTTTGCAGAAGATAAAATATCAACACCAAATTTACAAAAGAAATACTCTTTGGAGACAATCCCATAGAAATGAATAATATAAAAGTATCTATTTATAAATATTATGAATTAGAGATCTATTTAAACATTTATATAATAAATACATATTAGATGTGAAATACATATTTATAGAGATCTCTAATACATAATATTTATTAAATGTGAAATACATATTTAAATAGATCTCTAATTCATTTCATGAAAATTAACAACCTTATTAAAATACTGTAATATACATAAAGGAAGCAAACATTGATTCAATTGAAGCATGTAGTCCAGTGGTAGGGCCGCCTCCATTAGGCCTAATATCCAGGATTCAACAAATATTTGAACTTTGGTATTTATAAACCTTTTAACAAATAATAAAATAATAATAAAAAATATCACATGAAATTAATAAAATAAAAATTAATAAAAAATGTCAACTAAGTTACCATGTCACTAAAACTAATATAAAAAATTAAAAAATATATACGTCAGGGAGCGAATCGAAATATTTTTTTTACAAATTTTTTTCAAAACTTGTTTATATGGCAAGAGGACAAAATATATATTAACCCTTTAATATATTAAAAAATTTATTTTAAAATATTAAACAAATATTCTAGAAACTCATTTTTCATTAAAACAATTGAGTACCGTACAAAGACGGAAAAATAAAATACACCATATAAAGACGAAAAATCAAAACAAACAACGATGTACTAAAATGATGAAATAAAAGAAAAACAAAAAAATATTAATTTATGTAAAAATCACTTATTTAACTAATAGAAAAAGATTAAAAAAAAAACAATTTGAAAGGGTGATTTTGGATGATCTTAAATCACCCCTCTCTTAAGAGATAAAAGAAAGTATATGTAGAAAGGTTTCTTTTCTCAAATTTACCCAGTGATTGACGTCAAGATATAACAATCCATTATTCTCTGTGTTACCAACCTTCATAATTCTAAATAAATTTAATTTAGCATATATTACTCAATAAAAATAAAAAACAACAAAATAAAGAAAAACACTAAAGTGACCACCGACCATGAAACAACCAGACAAAAAAACCTTGTATCAACAAAAACAACCGGCAAAGAACATATCCAAGATAAGATAATAAAAAATACACATGATTCTAAATACCCTCAAGAACATTTATTAATATGATGAGGTATGAATTACATTATTAATTACCGAGTCCAAGAGTGACATTCAACAGAACCGGAAGATAGAATCTTACATGGTCCTGATTCTGTTACATACCAATTACACTGAATAGTATCTGTTTCAATATTATAGTACATATGCACAGTTTCATTCCATTTGAAGAGACATCTGTATATTTGATCAGTAAAAGAAGGCATAATATGCCAACCAAAACTAGATCCATGATGAAGAAGATGAGTTAAAGAGATTTTTTTTTTTTTTTTAGATAAAAGGGTAATATATATAAAAAAAAAGAATGATACACAAAAAGGTAGGGGACTAGGCCAAAACTCACTCGAAAGTATCTAAACCTGTAAATAGGCAAACCAAACCTATTTTTTACATAGTCATTTCTAATATAGCGGGTAAGGAGTCAAAAAGAGTGAAAGAATTTGATGTGCTGCCTAAATTAGCAAAAAAATCCGCACAGCTATTACCTTCCCTACAGATGTGAGAAATAATGAAGTTAGAATCTAACACGAACATAAGTTCTCCGGAGAGAAGGCCTTTACCACCACAGAAGAGTCAGACTCCATCCAAAGATTAGTCCAATCTCTATCTTTAGCCAATTCAATACCACGTAAGACTCCACAAAATTCCGCCAAAAGAGAGGAAATCCAACTAAGAGGCTTAGCAAAGGCCAAACAAAAATCTCCCAAGCAATTTCGGAAAATGCCACCACAACCGGAGGACGGAGTATTATGAACAAAAAACCATCCACATTGCATTTCATCCAATTAACAGAGGATTCCAAAAATTTCCCTAAGTAAAAGAGCTTTAGGTGGATTAATTCTGATTTGAAATGCTTTTAGGATATCAAAATAAACACAGTGTGCACGGATAGCAAAATAAACACACATAACATGAGGATTTTCTTAATAAACTGAGACATTGTATATGAATGTTTAACGGATTGTTAAAACTAGAATCACATATTTATAGGTGGGTTTTGGGAAATATTAGATTAATATTAAAATTAGAATTATATATTTATTTATAGGTGGATTTTGAGAAATGATATATTTTATTAAAATATATTATTGTCACTTTATTAATACATCAATTATTCATTCAATCTTATTAATTAAAGTTGTTAAGTCATTGAAGTATATTTTGAAGTCAAAATTAGAGTTATTTAAGTAATTTCATTTATTAATATTTATTTATTATTATGAATCAATATTATTTTGTTTATTATTTACTTTTTTTAATTATTTTAATCAATAAAAAATTTCCATTAACTTTTAATAACTAACCACTAAATACCTTCAATAATCTTATTAATTAAAGTTGTTAAGTTTTAGAACCAAAATTATGGTTATTTAAGTAATTTTATTTATTAATATTTATTTATTATTATTAATCAATATTTTTTGTTTATTATTTACTTATTTAATTATTATAATCAATAAAGGAATTTCATTAATTTTTAATAACTAACCACTATATAACTCCAATCTAATCTAATTAATTAAAGTTGTTAAGTAGTATATTTTAGAGCCAAAATTAGGGTTATTTAAATAATTTCTTTTAACCGATCGTTAGTTGGTCCAGTGGTGATTGACGCTAGATTTGGTAGGGAGAACCACGGTTCGATCCCCCACAACTCCGATCGGGAGGGGGATGAAACTACTTGATGCCAGAACTCGCCCCCGAACCGGACTAAACCGAACCGGTGCTATAAAGCAAAAAAAAAAAAAAATTCATTTATCAATATTTATTTATTATTATTAATTAATATTTTGTAGACCATAAAGAACAAATAGAGAAGATGGAGGAGAAGGAGGGTCTACAGAATGAACAATAAGAGAAGGAGAAGAAAGAGGTCAAAGAGAAGGCGCATGAAAATATAATTAACGCCAATGAAGAAGACACATAACATGAAAATGAAGTTGAAACAGGTTCACATGTTGAAGACAATACTGTGGCAAGTAATCATAATAAAACTGAAGTTCTCTGGTTTGTCAGGTTGATTGCATAATCAGAATAAGCAATTTTTCTACTTATTCTGTGTATCTCAACTTAACTACCCCTCTAACTTTTTTATCTCATTTGTGTTGACTCAGTCTCAACTCTCACTCCATGTGTCACCGACAATTTCTGCTCTCTATCATAAGGATCTAAATCTTCCTTCATTTTTTTGGCCTCATTAGACATTTTTTGTTTTGATTGTTGAATCGTTTTTTGTAGTAATGGATTCCAAAAACTGAAGAAGATTAAGGATTCGAGTAGGCAGAGCAGGGAATTGGAAGAACTGACAGAGAAAATGCGAGATAGTAAAGGGTAATGACATAACCATTCCGGTTTTTTTGTATTGCAGTGTTATTGAATATATGGACATTCTTTTATTTGACTCTTCTTTATTGGTAATTTAAAGATATACACATAGATATGTGACTACTGATATGCTCTGCATCGTGAGTTTCTATGGCAAGAAGGACACGCTGCTTTTGCAACAAAGGAGGAATGGGATACAGAGGTATTCCATCAAATAGTTATTTTAGGAAATTATTTTTTGTTTGTTCATTTGTATTATCTGCAGTAATTTTTTGTAGTGCTTAAATTAACTATTATTTTCCAATTGCCTCACGGGCATACATTTTGCTAACACTTAACATGTTTATTTTTCCACCCACTTTCACAGATTTTCTATCTTTTGAAAGTTCAATTTATAAAATATTCTAAACTATTTATGGTTTCAGGTTCTTGAGATTTTGGAATTATATAAGCATGTATACCAAAAGTATTCAACAGTTCTGTAAAGGTGTGTCTCTGACATTCTTATGCTGACATGGATAAGTTTTTTGTAATACTAACACTTAGAAAGTTTATATAATTTTGATGTTCAATCTTCCTAGGCATTTATTCCAAACACTAGCCGTGGCATACAAGGTGTAACTTCTCATTGTTTAAGACAAAATTTGCTAAAACATTTGAGATAAACTATGAAAATTAGAAGGGAGAGAGAGAGAGAGAGCAATGGCCTGGCAGAACTATTGGGCCTATAGTACTCGATCAGTAAGCTCTAATTTTTTCAACATGCATCATACATGCCTTGGAAAATTTGCTTACATATGATCATTGGTGTTTCTTTATACTTTTTTAACAGATTGGTGTGATGGTTCATGGTGACGACAAGGGATTGGTGATGCCTCTTAAAGTATCATCAATTCAAGTCATTGTGATTCCTGTGCCTTACAAAGATGCTGATACTCAAGGAATCCTTGATGCCTATTCTGCAACTGTGGACGCGTTGTTGGAAGCAGGAAATCGCGTGGAATCAGATGTTAGAGATAACTATTCTCCTGGATGGAAGTATTCTCAGTGGGGAATGAAAGGTGTTCCTTTAAGGATAGAAATTGGGCCAAAGAACTTAGCAAATACGCAGGGGATTAATGCTGGCCTTTTGCACTAATTTGCAAGAATGCCATTTTGCTTCTACTGTCTATTATTCAACAAAATGAAACAACAAATAAATCTACTCTATTTTTCACAGGTTTGTGTTGTTCGGCGTGATAGTGGAGCAAAGATTGACATTACTAATGTTGATTTGGTTGAGGAAATAAAAAAATTTCTTGATAATATTCAACAAAATCGGTTTGATGTTGCAAAACAAAAACAGGATGAATGTTTTCAGGTCATACATACATGGGAGGAGTTTATTGAAGCTTTGAATAATAAAAAGATGATCTTAGCTCCTTGGTATGATGAGAAGGTATGAATTGTGTATTTTTTTAGAGAGATTAATTACTATGCACTTCTCTGTGGAAAGAGCATTACACGGTCGGTGTATCACAGTCATTCATAGTTGATACTTTAGATGTAAGTAAAGTATGTGGCAGTGTAAAATATCTTTACACTACGAGTGCATATCAATTTATTCATATTTTTGTACAATTATTACGATAATCCAGGTTTAATGATAGCATGTTTGCCAGGTTTTGTTATTTTTGGCATTTTGCTTTTGTAGTCTAAGCCTCTTTATAACTGGTGTCTCTCTCCAATTGAGGCCAGTTTTGATATATTTAGGGCAGATGCATTTTTTGTCTTGAACTAATACCTATAAACTATCAAAACTGACCTTACCAGTTGGTAAATGGTAAGTAAACCCCTGCTATTCTAATCGCCTTGTCTGTGTATTGGTTCATGTATAAGGTGTTTCATTACCAGTTACAAAAAATAAAACTAAAACATACTATTGGTTATCCAAATATTTTTATAAATAATCTCAAAACAAATATACTATTACATACTAAAAAATATATGCAAAATGTACCGTTCATCCAAATATTTATATATATAAAATAAATAAATAAATAAATAAATAAATATATATATATATATATATATATATATATATATATATATATATATATATATATATATGACGAGGGTTATATTGACTTCAAGAGTAAGTGATAATAATTTACTCCACATCTTGACCATTAATTATTTTCAATCTAATGGTTAAAAATAATAAGTCATTAAATGCGGAAAGAGAAAATTATTCCTTATTATTTTTAACCATTAGATTGAAAATAATTAATGGTCAAGATGTGGAGTAAATTATTATCACTTACTCTTGGAGTCAATATAACCCTCCTATATATATATATATATATATATATATATATATATATATATATATATATATATATATATATATATATATATATATATATATATATATATATATATATATATATATATATATATATATATATATATATATATATGAGGAGGGATATATTTACTCCAAGAGTAAGTGTCGAAGACTTACTCCAAATATTAACCATTGATTATCATTGATCTAACGGCTTTAATTAATTTTTTATGTAGAAAAATATTTCTAAAAATAATTAGATTAAATGATCAATTAAAGCCGTTAGATCAATGATAATCAATGGTTAAGATTTGGAGTAAGTCTTCTACACTTACTCTTGGAGTAAATATATCCCTCCTCTATATATATATATATATATATATATATATATATATATATATATATATATATATATATATATATATATATATATATATATATATATATATTAAAATAATTTTTTTAAATAATAAACTTTTTTAGTTAAGAACTTTTAATTTTTTTTAAAAACAAATGCGCGTACCAGATCAATACCCGTGCGAACGCACGGGTATGCCAGTAGTTTATTTAGTAAAAACTCTCTTTTTATTACTCTACATGCTAATTCTTTAATTGTTAAATAAAATAATTTTACTCTATTAATTTATCTATAATTAATTAATTTATATATAATCAATTGATTTTGAAGTCCCACTAAAACATTAAACAATTTAGATATAACTATACCATAACCCATTAAGACAAATAAAAAAGTAACCACCACGATGAAAAATATCGACTTCCTATCCCATCCACCTTCTATTACAAATCACACTGCATTATTGAACCATAATAACATATTTTTCATAATAAATTCAAACAAAAATGCATAATATATAATGTGTTAGTTTAGTGAATTTCTAGTTTAGTTGTCCCGCTACTAAACCACGTGATGGAAGTTTTTTTCTCTTAACTTGCATATTTTCTTTCTTCATTGCATAAGAAAGAAAAGGTATTTTTTAGCTATGTAGTTCAAATTTTCTTCTTCAATTATTTGTTTATATTTTATTAATTATATTATTTATTTTCAATGATTTTATAATATTTTCATTAACTTTTCTATGAATTTCGTTTTTTTATGAATCAACGTCTCATGATGTAAATATTGTACAAGAAATAAAGGTCTTTTATAATCATGTTGTTCAAATTTTCTTCTTCAATAGTTTGTTTATGTTTTTCTATTTATGCTATAATATCTTTTATGTTATTGTTATTATAATAGTTGAATATGAGTTTTTCAAAACTCTATCCTTGATTTTTTTAAGTGTATTTTTATTAATTTTATAGTACATTCATTAACTTTTCTATGTGTTTTATTTTTTCAGTAATCAACATGTCCTAATGAAAAAATTGCACAAGAAATAAAGGTATTATAGTTATGTTTCAATAGTTTGTTTTATTTTTTATTTATATTTATTTTCACTTATGCGATAATTCTTTTATGCTATTTTTATTATAATATTTGAATATGAGTTTTTCAAAACTCTATCCTTGATTTTTTAGGGTGTGTTTTATTTATAACTGAAAATGAATGATAGTTGAGATTTACGTGTTATAAATTAATAATTTAGTTATTAATTAATTAATTAATAATTACTTATTAGTTAATTCATTATTAAATTAAAATAATATTTATATTAATTAATCTTGCATCTATTAATTTTTTAATTAATCAACTAAAAAAACCACCCACCCTATTATTCTCCATTATCTCCTCTTTCATAACTAATTCGACCACTTATTTTATTCTCAAGCATAACTTTATGTCCATGCTACTTCATTTAATTCTCACATTGAAGTGTCACAAATTTTACTTGGTAAAAATGTTTTCCATTTTATCTTCTCTTTTACTTATTTATTTTATATCTTATTTTACTATTGTCTTATTTTTGTTTTACAATTTTTTATTTTCTTTTATTTTTAATATTATAGTTAATTTTTTTTTATAAATAAAAGATATTATTTATTTCAAAGAGCTAATACAAAGCAAGGCTATGAAGCCATATAATTTGTCCGTATTTACATGAAAATATTAATAATATGATTTCTATACTTGGGTTTAATCCTACCTCTATAGACTACAGAATCAATAGTATTCCTACTGACACCGTATCTCTATAAGACACCTTATTACCAAAGATCTTAGAGTTTTTATACATCCAAACTAGTAAGATACCTGTGCTTCCGCACGGGTAAATTTATTTAATATTGTATGAAATTAATTAGATACATATAAATTTTTAATAAATGATTTAATTACAAATGAAAAATATTATATAAATTTAATTATATTAAATAATTATATAAAAAAGAATTTGAAAGATGAAGATAAAAAAAAAATGAAATTTTAACATTTAAAAATAAAAATTATCTCTCAATTTATAGTAATTGTTGATTAAAATAAAATAGATACTTTGTTGATAATGGCCCGTGAAATAAAAAATTTATTTGATCAGATATAAAATATATTTAAATACAAATGTAAAATGAAAAATAATCATATGAATTTAATCGTATTAAATAATCTTTAAAAAAATCGTGAAATGAAGAAAAGAAAAAAAATTTAAAAATAAAGATATTATCTCTCTAATAAAAACAATGATTGATTAAAATAAAAAGTATTATGTTGATAGTGACCCGTGATATTACAATATTTTTAATTTTATTAAAATTAAAAAATAAATTATTTTTTAGAGTTGATACATAAGTAGAGAAAAAAAATTAAAATGAAAGTAAGAAAGTGTGGGAAGAAAATTTGAGAGAAATTTGAAATTTTAATTAAGAAAGAGAAAGTGTGTAATGATCGATTAAAATAAATTAAATATTGTATTGATAGTGACCCGTGAGATAAATAAATATTTAATTTTATTAAAGTTAAAAAAATAGATTATTAATAATTTTTGTGATTAAATGAAAAAAAAATTAAAATGAAAGTAAGAAAGTGTGGGAAAATGAAATGTGAAAGAAATTTGAAAATTTAAGTAAGAGAGAGAAGAAGTGTGTTGGGGAGAAAAAGTTGGTTATTGAAAAGTTAAAAAGTTGGACCAATGAGAGGCCGACAATTGGCGCTTGGTTATTGAAAGGTTGAAAAAGTGATATGTGATTTTGTTAGTTACCGAATTGCCCTTTTTTATTTGTAAAGAAATTTTTAACTAAGGGCATAATAGTCAGATTGGTCAATTTTTTATTAATTGTTTGTATAGTAGATAGTAGATGCCATAGAAGACTTATGCAGCAGTAAGTTTCAGCAATGCATTCTGCCAACCTTTTCCTTTTGATTTCCTCTTAATCCAAGTCATGTCAATGTTGTAATCAATCTTCATATCCAGCCATTTCAAGACCTCCTGCCATATAGTGGAAGTATCCTTACACTTGAATATTAAATGATCAAAATCTTCATCTTCCTCTTTACACATATCACATTTAATTTGGTATGCTGCAGCATTCTCATTTTCTTCTATCTAACTTTGGTTGGCAATCTATCTTGGCATATCAGCCAAAGAATCATTTTAGCTCTTGGTCTTGCAAAGTTGTGAGCCATCGTCTGGTTAACTTTGAATTCTTCATTATGTTTTGTTGGTTGATATTGACTTTGGCATCACAAAAATCTTTTTTTATCTCTTTGATATTATAGTTAACTTTGAATTCTTCATTATGTTTTGTTGATAGATATTGACTTTGGCATCACAAAAATCTTTTTTATCTCTTTGATATTTGTATATTGTTATTGTATATTGTTTTATTGTCTTTTTCGATATATATATATATATATATATATATATATATATATATATATATATATATATATATATATATATATATATATATATATATATATATATATATATATATATATAGGGAGCGTATCCGGTGAGAACTGATATTTTTTATGAGAAATGAGAACTATTGATATCAGCCGTCAGATTTAATTAACGTTTAAGATTTATTGATTCCATATTAAGAACACCTTACTGAATTTTTATCAATTATGATCGATATTTAAAAACTTCCATAAATAAAATATCTTTTCAAAAGAATATTTTTATTTTTTAATTATTAAAATATGATCAAAATAAGAGAATCTTTTTTAGAATTATTATGCTTAATATTTAAATGTTGTCGCAATTTTTTTACTAATACTATTATTACTTGGAATTAATAAATCTTATGAGTGGTAAATAAGATTAAACTTTATGTGCTTTTTTTATCAAATAAAATTAAAATATTGGTGATAAATATATTTTAATCTTATGAATGAATAAACAATATTTTAATCATATTTATCACTCATAATATTTATTAGTTCCATACAAGTAGTACAATATTGTCTTTTTATCTATTATGCTCAGAATTTAAATTTTTCATAAAAAATATATTATTTCCGGAATTTATTTCTTGTTTTAATTATTAAAATTTTAACACAATAATATAATTTATTTTAAATATTGATGATTGTTAAAATTTAAAAAAAAAATTACCGAGCTTACAAATTAATAATTCAACCAAATCTATATATATCTAATAATTTTAGATTATTAATACTTTTAATCAAATTAAAATATATTTGATAAATCAAAAATGTGTTTTAATTTAAAATAATTGCAATAATAAATTGCAAAAACAAAATATTCCGAACTTTAAAATAAAAAAATCAACCAAATTAAAATATAAGTAATAATTTCGTTTTCTTCAATATTTTTTATCAAATAAAAATATTAAAAATAAAATTAAAATATAAGTAATAAATTTCATTTTCTCCCGTATAGAATTCAAAAGAAAAAATTAAATCATCCGAATCAAAATATAAGTAATAAATTTACATTCTTAAATTTTTTAAATTAAAGGAAAATATAAGTGCCAAATTAATAATAAGTTATATTCATAATTTTGTGAAGAATAAAATTATATGAATTCTAAAGTATAAATTAAATTTTATATTCATAGTATTATTCAAAATGAAATAGTTAACAAATCAATATCAATTATGAAGAATAAGTTTTTTTTTTAATTATAAATAAAATAATTTATTTCATTCAAAATAAATTATAGATCAAAATTAAAATGGAGTTAGAATAATAGTGAAAATAAAAAATTATTGTGATTACATTTGAATATTAAGCATAATAATTCTTATAATGATTATCTCATTTTGAGAATATTATAATAATTAAAAAAATAAAAATATTTTTGAAAAGATACTTTATTTATGGAATTTTTAAATATTGATCATAATGGATAAAAATTCAATAAGGTATTCTTAATATGGAATCAATAAATCTTAAACGTTAATTAAATCTGACGGCTGATATTAATAGTTCTCATTTCTCATAATAGTATCAGTTCTCACTGATATATATATATATATATATATATATATATATATATATATATATATATATATATATATATATATATATATATATATATATATATATATATATATCACGCAATTTTCAATAATATAACAAAGTTTTTATATAACTCTGTCTCTCATCTACCCACTTCCTTAAAATTCATACTCTTCCGATCTTGCTTCCGCTGAATTACACTTTTTGGTATCATCACCTGGTTAAAACCTAAGGTATATTTCTGAATTCAACTTTTGTCTATGAAAATCAGTGGCTAAATTTTTTGTTGGGGAAGGTTAGGTAACTTAGAAGAAACTAAGTATGTAGGTTTTTCGCTTGTTATTAGTAAATTTATATTAAGGCAACAAGTTGTAAGGGTTTTTTCAAAACTGAAAATGTTTTTTAGTGTTTTCTTATATTCATCGTTTTGTCCCAGGAAAGGGAGTGTTAAGATGATTTTAAAAAGAAATTTTTGCTGAAAAACATTGGACATCTTTGATTTGGGAGAAATCCTTCTATCCCTTCGGGTTGATAGTTAAACAATGTTTTTGTTTGCAAAGATGACTTATCATTTGTTGCCTAGATATATTTGTACTAAGAACAAGAGTTATATTTACCTACTTAGTTTTACCTAAGGTATCTAATCGTCCACAACATCCTTAGCCAGCCATATTTATGGATTCTGATGATGATAATCATCAAAATAATTTGATTAAACATGAAGAACTTGTGGAATATCCAAAAAATTTGGATAAACTTAATAAATGGACAATTCCATGAGTACCTTCAAATCAAATTTACAAATTTGGCAAAATAGATATATTATCTCGTTTTGCTGTAAAAAGTTTAGAACAAACTATTCAAATTTCTGAAAGTACTCAGACAATCAAACTTTTAACAAAAAAGGATTTACTTCCTTTTAAAAATTATAATTATATCCATGTTGGTTTAATACAAGTTGCTGTTAAACCTTTGACCTTGCTAGGATTAAATACTAGCATCCTAGGATATATTAGGGACGGTAGATGTAAAGATTTTAAACAATCTTTAGCTGCTTTAATTGAAACAAGTCTGTGTCATGGACCAGTCTATTTTGATGTCTCTCCCAACATAAGCTTATCCATGTCTGATAAAAATTTATTAGACGTTCTCCAATTAACTATTCATACTAATGGTTACAATTTCAAACCTGGTAGTGAAATTATGGCTATATGTTATAGGGTTTATTACAAAGTCCTTACCACATTAAACCCTAAAGCTAAACAAATATCGTTTCCTGGAACTACTACTTTAGTTCAAACAAATTTGCTTACCTCTAATGTTGCAACTAATAGGTTGCTTAAATGGGATGAAATTAATTTTCCAGAAACCTGGAACCTCCCTCAGGCCATTGAACCGGAACCTATCCTTAATAAGGATGTTGATCAAATAATCCAATCAAGTGATGGAGATCTAGAGATAAATTTTAACTCTAAAAGAATGATTAGAATACCTAGATCCATGTCTGGAAGACATTCTGTGAATTCTATAAATGAATTTTATTCTGCTCCCAGTCAATTAGCTAGACCTTCAACTTCTCAATTAAGAGAAGAAATAGAAGTTGTTGAAAATATAAGACTCAGTGAAAACAAAATTCCTCATGGTATATATCAAAAACCAAATCCTCCTAGAGTAGAATCACCTACTCCCTCAGATATGGACTTCCCGTTATAATGTTAGATTATTCTCCAGGTAGTAATCTAAGAAACCTTGTCAATGACGAGTTTCAGCATACTAGATACACCCAATTTAGAGAATGGTTTTTTAAAACTTTTTCGGCTCCTATGTTAGCAAGTTTTAAAGAAGAGTACTATACTCAAATGTCTATAAACCAAGATTTCATTCCCTTTGTCAAATGGTTTATTAGTTACTATATAACCAAACAAAAAGAAGAATTGGTTTTTATGAAAAAAGACGAACTTTTAGTTCTTCAAAAACCTTGGGAAAGTATCCAAGGAGAAAAAATGGAATCTCCTTTTCCCCCAGAACAAACAATAAGTTTGGGTTCTCATACTGAAGCTACACCTTATCTTACCCTTCAATTACAAAGGGTTGAACAAAATCAGATTACTCTAAAAGAGTTAAATTCCATAATTAGATCCAACAATTATACTAATGCCTACCTTGTTTGTCTTGGAGAACAATTTATTTCTCTAGAAAAAGAGCTTTTATCCATTAAAGACCTTTTAAATAAACAAATAGCACGTCAAAATATTATTATTGACCTTATTAATAAACCTAATACTCCAGAACAAGCTTCTACATCTACAATATTAGATGTCCCTATAATTCAACCTCCTATTCCAATAGAAGGATTTAAAATGGAAACAAATGGTAATGAGTTTGTTCGCATTCTTGAGAAAAAGCTTAAAGATTTACATTTAACGGTTATGACTAACCAAGACTCTTCCAATGAAGAAGACATCAATGATTTAGCAAATATGTTTGCAGATTTAGACATTAATAATCAAGATACTAATGAGATAAACCCTGTTTATAGCTCTAAACCCTTAGAAAAATACTATTATAAACGTCCCTCTCCTCAAGACGTACTTTTTGAGGAACCTGAACCCTACCAGAATTCATATTCTGGAAAAGCCATTTATGAATGGAATATTGATGGTTCAAATGACAAGCAAATAGTTGATACAATTCATAGAATAATTATGTATTCAACTGTTTGTAAACAGCACGGAAATTCTGACAGCGAAATTGCCTCTTTCATATCAACTGGATTTGTTGGTCAATTAAGAGGCTGGTGGGATAATTATATTACTGAAAGTCAGAAAAAAGATATTCTTAACCATAAGAAATTAGTTAAGTCTGAAAATCCTGGAACCGGAGCAAGTAGTATTGCCACCACAGGTGAAGAAGATGCGGTTTATACACTGTGTCTCTCTATCCTTCAACATTTTGTTGGAAACAATGTCCCTATTGGAGAGAAACTTCAAACTTTACTTCAAAATCTAAGATGTCCTTCTCTTACCCATTTTAGATGGTATAAAGATACCTTTTTGTCTAGGGTTTACCAATTAAAAACTCCTAATTCCATTCACTGGAAAGCCAAATTTATTGATGGATTACCCCATTTCTTCTCTGAAAAGGTGAGAAATTCTTTAAGAAGTAAAAATGATGGGATAAATATTAATTACCATGATCTTACTTATGGTCAAATTATTAGCACTTGTGTTAATGAAGGATTAACCTTATGTAATGATATTAAGCTTAGAAATCAGCTTAAGAAACAAAAACTTTCTGAAAAACACCAAATGGGTGAATTTTGTGATCAATTTGCCTTTGATCTTGGAAAATCTTCAGAAAGTAAGAAAAGGAAAGGAAAAACATTCAGAAATAAATCTCATCAAAATAAGGATAGTTACAAAAATTCTTATAAAAAGAATAAGAGAAGGAGTCACTTTAATAAAAGTAGACCAAAAGATAAGCCTCTTAATCATAAAGGCAAAAGAAAAGCTAAGATGCTTGATGTATCTTGCCACAAATGTGGTAAAGCTGGTCATTATGCAAACCAATGTTGGACAAAAAGGGCTCTCAATGAAATTGAGGATGAGCAATTACGTTTTCAACTTGAGAAAGTTTGCTTAATTAAGTCTGAATCAGAGACTAATTCTTCTAATGAAGATATTAACATGATTTATGAATCATCATCAGATTATTCCTCTGATGATTCTGACAATAATAACTGTCAATGTAATCAAATTGATTACTGGAAGCCTATTGTTGACATGAATGGTCTTAATGTTCTTACTACAGAACAAGATGAAGCCATAAAAGCTATTGAATCTATCTCTGACAATAAGCTTAAAAGAAAAATGCTTGAAGTTTTGATTCAAGAAAATTCTAAAAAGGAATCTCCTATCATTATTGAAGCCCCTTACCAATTAAGTGAGGTTTTATCCAGATTTCACCAATCCAATGTCCGTGAAACTCCTGTTTCCCTCTCTGATTTACATAGAGAAATTAATCTTTTGAAATCTGAAATTACTCAGATAAAGAATGATAACCAAAGATTATCTCAAAGGGTTTCCTTACTTGAAACAGGTAACCTTAAAGTTGAAGAAATATCTTCTACTAGCAGTCCTACTAGTAATGATAGGTTTCTTACTCTTATTGATAGAGTAATTTCTCAAAAATGGTTTGTTAAAATAACTTTAGTTATTAATAGAACATTTATTTTAGAGAATGAAGTTGCCCTTATTGATAGTGGCGCTGACCTTAATTGTCTTCAGGAAGGAATTGTTCCTACTAAATATTATACCAAAACCACTCAAACCCTTGCCCAGGCTAGTGGTGACAAATTAACGGTTAATTATAAATTACCGAATACATATGTTTGTAATCAAGATATTTGCTTACCTACCCATTTTATCTTAGTAAAAAATATGACTCATAGAGTTATTCTGGGAACTCCATTTTTAAATAGTATAATGCCTTTAATTAATGTGGACACTAAAGGCATCACTACCATGATTAATGGTAAGACGGTCACTTTTGAATTTATTACTGACCCTCATATTAAAATGCTTAATGAAGTTAAAAGTATTCTTTTAAATAAAGAAAAACAATTAAGTTTTCTTAGAGAAGAAATTAGTTTATTAAATATTAATGAACAACTTAGTAAAAATGAGATTAAAGAACAAATCAAATTGATTGAGGAACAGTTTAAAATTGAAGTGTGTAATGATTTACCAAATGCTTTTTGGGATAGAAAGAAACATGTTATTTCTTTACCTTATCTTGATGACTTTAACGAAAGTCAGATTCCCACCAAAGCTAGGCCAACTCAAATGAACCATGAGTATTTGGAGCTATGCAAAAAGGAGATAGAATCTCTTTTAGAGAAAAAATTAATAAGAAAATCCAAATCTCCTTGGAGTTGTACAGCATTTTATGTTAACAATGCTGCTGAAAAGGAACGTGGGGTCCCTAGACTTGTTATTAATTACAATCCTCTTAATAAGGTGTTAAGATGGATTAGGTATCCTATTCCTAATAAAAAAGACCTTTTAGATAGATTAAACAATGCTTTAATCTTCTCTAAGTTTGATATGAAATCTGGTTATTGGCAAATTCAGATTAATGAATCTGATAAGTATAAAACTGCCTTTACCGTACCCTTTGGACATTATGAATGGAATGTCCTTCCTTTTGGCCTTAAAAATGCCCCTTCTGAATTTCAAAATATTATGAATGATATTTTTAATCCTTATACAGAATTTATAATTGTTTATATTGATGATGTTTTAGTTTTTTCTAAAACTATAGATCAACATATTAAACATTTGAAAATATTTAAAGGATTAATTAAACATAATGGATTAGTTATATCTGCTCCTAAAATGAAAATTTTTCAAACTAAAGTTAGATTTTTGGGTCATGAAATTGACCAAGGAACAATAGTTCCTATACAAAGAAGTATTGAATTTGCTTCAAAATTCCCCAATATTATTACAGATAAGAAACAATTACAAAGATTCCTTGGTAGTCTTAATTATATAGCAGATTATTATGAAAATCTTGCTAAAGATACTGCCATATTACATGCTAGGCTTAGAAAAAATCCTGGCCCGTGGACTAATGAACATTCTCAGGCAGTCCAAAAAATCAAAAATAAGGTCAAATGTTTGCCTTGTTTATCTCTTGCTAATCCTAAGTATTTCAAAATTGTTGAAACTGACGCTTCAGACTTAGGCTATGGAGGAATCCTTAAACAGGTTATACCTGATACATCAAAAGAAGTATTAGTTAGATTTACTTCTGGAAAATGGAATCCTACTCAATCTAAGTATTCTACTATTAAGAAAGAAATGCTTTCTATTATAAAATGTATTTCAAAATTTCAAGATGATCTTCTTAATAAGAAATTCTTATTAAAAATTGATTGCAGCTCAGCTAAATCAATTATTGAAAAAGATGTTAAAAATCTTGTTGCTAAGCAAATTTTTGCTAGCTGGCAATCTCAATTATCTATGTTTGAGTTTGATATTCAACACATTAAAGGTGAAAATAATTCACTTGCTGACTACCTAACTCGTGAATTTTTGCAGGGAAAAAATGATGACCCCATATAGGGGAAGAGGCCGCGGCTATGGCCGTGGTGGAAGAGGGAGTAACAATATGTTACCCCAACCTGAATCAAACATTCCTCTAATAGGGGATTGGACTACAGTTTACAAATGAAGAAAAATGCAGCAATTACCTACATCTTCATCAAAAAAGGAAGATATTGCTTCCTCATCTAATAAAAATACTTCCTACAAGGAAATTGCGGTTAATAACCCACCTCAAGAACAACTGGATTATTTTGAAAATCCAGTAACTGAAAAAATCATGTATGTTGATGAGGAAGATATTAAGATAAATCCAAATGATGGATGGTCTATCAAATACAAGTTGCTGTTAAACCTTTGACCTTGCTAGGATTAAATACTAGCATCCTAGGATATATTAGGGACGGTAGATGTAAAGATTTTAAACAATCTTTAGCTGCTTTAATTGAAACAAGTCTGTGTCATGGACCAGTCTATTTTGATGTCTCTCCCAACATAAGCTTATCCATGTCTGATAAAAATTTATTAGACGCTCTCCAATTAACTATTCATACTTTTTGTTATATTCTTGAGAAAAAGCTTAAAGATTTACATTTAACGGTTATGACTAACCAAGACTCTTCCAATGAAGAAGACATCAATGATTTAGCAAATATGTTTGCAGATTTAGACATTAATAAACAAGATACTAATGAGATAAACCCTGTTTATAGCTCTAAACCCTTAGAAAAATACTATTATAAACGTCCCTCTCCTCAAGACGTACTTTTTGAGGAACCTGAACCCTACCAGAATTCATATTCTGGAAAAGCCATTTATGAATGGAATATTGATGGTTTAAATGACAAGCAAATAGTTGATACAATACATAGAATAATTATGTATTCAACTGTTTGTAAACAGCACGGAAATTCTGACAGCGAAATTGCCTCTTTCATATCAATTGGATTTGTTGGTCAATTAAGAGGCTGGTGGGATAATTATATTACTGAAAGTCAGAAAAAAGATATTCTTAACCATAAGAAATTAGTTAAGTCTGAAAATCCTGGAACCGGAGCAAGTAGTATTGCCACCACAGGTGAAGAAGATGCGGTTTATACACTGTGTCTCTCTATCCTTCAACATTTTGTTGGAAACAATGTCCCTATTGGAGAGAAACTTCAAACTTTACTTCAAAATCTAAGATGTCCTTCTCTTACCCATTTTAGATGGTATAAAGATACCTTTTTGTCTAGGGTTTACCAATTAAAAACTCCTAATTCCATTCACTGGAAAGCCAAATTTATTGATGGATTACCCCATTTCTTCTCTGAAAAGGTGAGAAATTCTTTAAGAAGTAAAAATGATGGGATAAATATTAATTACCATGATCTTACTTATGGTCAAATTATTAGCACTTGTGTTAATGAAGGATTAACCTTATGTAATGATATTAAGCTTAGAAATCAGCTTAAGAAACAAAAACTTTCTGAAAAACACCAAATGGGTGAATTTTGTGATCAATTTGCCTTTGATCTTGGAAAATCTTCAGAAAGTAAGAAAAGGAAAGGAAAAACATTCAGAAATAAATCTCATCAAAATAAGGATAGTTACAAAAATTCTTATAAAAAGAATAAGAGAAGGAGTCACTTTAATAAAAGTAGACCAAAAGATAAGCCTCTTAATCATAAAGGCAAAAGAAAAGCTAAGATGCTTGATGTATCTTGCCACAAATGTGGTAAAGCTGGTCATTATGCAAACCAATGTTGGACAAAAAGGGCTCTCAATGAAATTGAGGATGAGCAATTACGTTTTCAACTTGAGAAAGTTTGCTTAATTAAGTCTGAATCAGAGACTAATTCTTCTAATGAAGATATTAACATGATTTATGAATCATCATCAGATTATTCCTCTGATGATTCTGACAATAATAACTGTCAATGTAATCAAATTGATTACTGGAAGTCTATTGTTGACATGAATGGTCTTAATGTTCTTACTACAGAACAAGATGAAGCCATAAAAGCTATTGAATCTATCTCTGACAATAAGCTTAAAAGAAAAATGCTTGAAGTTTTGATTCAAGAAAATTCTAAAAAGGAATCTCCTATCATTATTGAAGCCCCTTACCAATTAAGTGAGGTTTTATCCAGATTTCACCAATCCAATGTCCGTGAAACTCCTGTTTCCCTCTCTGATTTACATAGAGAAATTAATCTTTTGAAATCTGAAATTACTCAGATAAAGAATGATAACCAAAGATTATCTCAAAGGGTTTCCTTACTTGAAACAGGTAACCTTAAAGTTGAAGAAATATCTTCTACTAGCAGTCCTACTACTAATGATAGGTTTCTTACTCTTATTGATAGAGTAATTTCTCAAAAATGGTTTGTTAAAATAACTTTAGTTATTAATAGAACATTTATTTTAGAGAATGAAGTTGCCCTTATTGATAGTGGCGCTGACCTTAATTGTCTTCAGGAAGGAATTGTTCCTACTAAATATTATACCAAAACCACTCAAACCCTTGCCCAGGCTAGTGGTGACAAATTAACGGTTAATTATAAATTACCGAATACATATGTTTGTAATCAAGATATTTGCTTACCTACCCATTTTATCTTAGTAAAAAATATGACTCATAGAGTTATTCTGGGAACTCCATTTTTAAATAGTATAATGCCTTTAATTAATGTGGACACTAAAGGCATCACTACCATGATTAATGGTAAGACGGTCACTTTTGAATTTATTACTGACCCTCATATTAAAATGCTTAATGAAGTTAAAAGTATTCTTTTAAATAAAGAAAAACAATTAAGTTTTCTTAGAGAAGAAATTAGTTTATTAAATATTAATGAACAACTTAGTAAAAATGAGATTAAAGAACAAATCAAATTGATTGAGGAACAGTTTAAAAATGAAGTGTGTAATGATTTACCAAATGCTTTTTGGGATAGAAAGAAACATGTTATTTCTTTACCTTATCTTGATGACTTTAACGAAAGTCAGATTCCCACCAAAGCTAGGCCAGCTCAAATGAACCATGAGTATTTGGAGCTATGCAAAAAGGAGATAGAATCTCTTTTAGAGAAAAAATTAATAAGAAAATCCAAATCTCCTTGGAGTTGTACAGCTTTTTATGTTAACAATGCTGCTGAAAAGGAACGTGGGGTCCCTAGACTTGTTATTAATTACAAGCCTCTTAATAAGGTGTTAAGATGGATTAGGTATCCTATTCCTAATAAAAAAGACCTTTTAGATAGATTAAACAATGCTTTAATCTTCTCTAAGTTTGATATGAAATCTGGTTATTGGCAAATTCAGATTAATGAATCTGATAAGTATAAAACTGCCTTTACCGTACCCTTTGGACATTATGAATGGAATATCCTTCCTTTTGGCCTTAAAAATGCCCCTTCTGAATTTCAAAATATTATGAATGATATTTTTAATCCTTATACAGAATTTATAATTGTTTATATTGATGATGTTTTAGTTTTTTCTAAAACTATAGATCAACATATTAAACATTTGAAAATATTTAAAGGATTAATTAAACATAATGGATTAGTTATATCTGCTCCTAAAATGAATATTTTTCAGACTAAAGTTGAATTTTTGGGTCATGAAATTGACCAAGGAACAATAGTTCCTATACAAAGAAGTATTGAATTTGCTTCAAAATTCCCCAATATTATTACAGATAAGAAACAATTACAAAGATTCCTTGGTAGTCTTAATTATATAGCAGATTATTATGAAAATCTTGCTAAAGATACTGCCATATTACATGCTAGGCTTAGAAAAAATCCTGGCCCGTGGACTAATGAACATTCTCAGGCAGTCCAAAAAATCAAAAATAAGGTCAAATGTTTGCCTTGTTTATCTCTTGCTAATCCTAAGTATTTCAAAATTGTTGAAACTGACGCTTCAGACTTAGGCTATGGAGGAATCCTTAAACAGGTTATACCTGATACATCAAAAGAAGTATTAGTTAGATTTACTTCTGGAAAATGGAATCCTACTCAATCTAAGTATTCTACTATTAAGAAAGAAATGCTTTCTATTATAAAATGTATTTCAAAATTTCAAGATGATCTTCTTAATAAGAAATTCTTATTAAAAATTGATTGCAGCTCAACTAAATCAATTATTGAAAAAGATGTTAAAAATCTTGTTGCTAAGCAAATTTTTGCTAGCTGGCAATCTCAATTATCTATGTTTGAGTTTGATATTAAACACATTAAAGGTGAAAATAATTCACTTGCTGACTACCTAACTCGTGAATTTTTGCAGGGAAAAAATGATGACCCCATATAGGGGAAGAGGCCGCGGCTATGGCCGTGGTGGAAGAGGGAGTAACAATATGTTACCCCAACCTGAATCAAACATTCCTCTAATAGGGGATTGGACTACAGTTTACAAAGGAAGAAAAATGCAGCAATTACCTGCATCTTCATCAAAAAAGGAAGATATTGCTTCCTCATCTAATAAAAATACTTCCTACAAGGAAATTGCGGTTAATAACCCACCTCAAGAACAACTGGATTATTTTGAAAATCCAGTAACTGAAAAAATCATGTATGTTGATGAGGAAGATATTAAGATAAATCCAAATGATGGATGGTCTATCAAAACAAGATACCTCGAATCACGAGGATATCCAGGTCTTCATGGAAAATCTAGGCCTCACCTAGAAATTCTTTTGACTGTTACCGAATCGGTAACAATAACTCATCACTACCAAAACAATAACCCCGAAAGTTTTATAAACTTCAGTAAATGCCATATTAATAAAATCTTGTTACCAAGAGAATGGGGTCTCAACCCAAATGGTGAAAAAGCAATAAGAATTGCTGAAGGAAAGTATATTTACTTTAATTATTGGGACTATGTCCAAGCTTTTACTCAAGCTTTTTATTACCAAAATCCTAAGAATAAGCATTCATGGTTCTTCTCAATTAATCCAGAATTGATTAATACACCAGTACCAAATTGGTTTTATGAATGGTGGACAAAATTTGGTCCGTCTTTAGAAATTTTACCCAAAGAAATACTTGACTTGTACAACCCCTGGTGTGATAATAGTCCACTTATCATAAATATTTTATCTGAAAATTTAATCACAGGTCAATGTCCATTTTTATTCTTTGCTAAATTTCAGATTCCTTGGATATGGAGATGGTCTATCACCATGTCACAAGATAAATTCAATATTCCCATTTTAGAAAGAAATTTCTTTTATAAATGGTGGAATAAGATGAGTTCCGAAGAGATCCAAAATAAAATTATTATGATTCAAGCAGCCATAGCTGAAGACCAAAATAAAAAAGCCAAAGAGCAAAATTCCCAACAAATGTCCATGGGAAATTTGAAGAATTTCTTCCAAAGAAAATATCCAAATGAAACAGAAGAAGAAATTATGGTTAGAACGCTGGATTATATGAAGAATCAATTCTTCTCCACTTTTCCAACAAAAACATCAAGAGATGAAAATTCATCTATGAAGACTAGCTCTTCTATGGGATCCATGGATTCCAATAATTTTGATTGTTTGGCAGGAGAAACCCAAGCAGAGGACCCTACTGCTGAAGATTTTTGGGATGCCATGATTCAATCCATGGCCCAAAAGGCAAAGGATAAAGCCAAAAGATAGTAGAATCTCAAGACATATAGAAATGGACAAGAAAGCATCTTTTCTTGTCGGCCATTTCAAAAACCAAGTCAAGATGAGAATCTTATCTTATGGGAAAAAACAATGCTAAAGACAAAAGCAAAGATAGGAAGGAATCTTATCTCGGTAGAAGGCCCATGCAAGCATCTTTTGTTGGACCATGCAAGCATCTTTTGGAATAGTAACAGAAAATTTCCTGCTTTTGTAAGATAGTTTGTTTTTTGTGAATTATTATTGTGACGATGGGGCCTAATGTGTACCCGGCATTAATAATTCTTCTATGTTTTTGTAACCGGCTATCGTAGGTAGCTTTTACCGGCTTGAATAGTAAGCCTTTGTATCCCTATATAAAGGGATTTCGTTTCGTTTGTAAGCACGCAATTTTCAATAATATAACAAAGTTTTTATATAAAAAAAACTTTGTTATATTATTGAAAATTGCGTGCTTACAAACGAAAAGTGTAATTTAGCGGAAGCAAGATCGGAAAGTGTAATTCAGTTTGAGAACCCAAACTTATTGTTTGTTCTGGAGGAAAAGGAGATTCCATTTTTTCTCCTTGGATACTTTCCCAAGGTTTTTGAAGAACTAAAAGTTCGTCTTTTTTCATAAAAACCAATTCTTCTTTTTGTTTGGTTATATAGTAACTAATAAACCATTTGACAAAGGGAATGAAATCTTGGTTTATAGACATTTGAGTATAGTACTCTTCTTTAAAACTTGCTAACATAGGAGCCGAAAAAATTTTAAAAAACCATTCTCTAAATTGGGTGTATCTAGTATGCTGAAACTCGTCATTGACAAGGTTTCTTAGATTACTACCTGGAGAATAATCTAACATTATAACGGGAAGTCCATATCTGAGGGAGTAGGTGATTCTACTCTAGGAGGATTTGGTTTTTGATATATACCATGAGGAATTTTGTTTTCACTGAGTCTTATATTTTCAACAACTTCTATTTCTTCTCTTAATTGAGAAGTTGAAGGTCTAGCTAATTGACTGGGAGCAGAATAAAATTCATTTATAGAATTCACAGAATGTCTTCCAGACATGGATCTAGGTATTCTAATCATTCTTTTAGAGTTAAAATTTATCTCTAGATCTCCATCACTTGATTGGATTATTTGATCAACATCCTTATTAAGGATAGGTTCCGGTTCAATGGCCTGAGGGAGGTTCCAGGTTTCTGGAAAATTAATTTCATCCCATTTAAGCAACCTATTAGTTGCAACATTAGAGGTAAGCAAATTTGTTTGAACTAAAGTAGTAGTTCCAGGAAACGATATTTGTTTAGCTTTAGGGTTTAATGTGGTAAGGACTTTGTAATAAACCCTATAACATATAGCCATAATTTCACTACCAGGTTTGAAATTGTAACCATTAGTATGAATAGTTAATTGGAGAGCGTCTAATAAATTTTTATCAGACATGGATAAGCTTATGTTGGGAGAGACATCAAAATAGACTGGTCCATGACACAGACTTGTTTCAATTAAAGCAGCTAAAGATTGTTTAAAATCTTTACATCTACCGTCCCTAATATATCCTAGGATGCTAGTATTTAATCCTAGCAAGGTCAAAGGTTTAACAACAACTTGTATTAAACCAACATGGATATAATTATAATTTTTAAAAGGAAGTAAATCCTTTTTTGTTAAAAGTTTGATTGTCTGAGTACTTTCAGAAATTTGAATAGTTTGTTCTAAACTTTTTACAGCAAAACGAGATAATATATCTATTTTGCCAAATTTGTAAATTTGATTTGAAGGTACTGATGGAATTGTCCATTTATTAAGTTTATCCAAATTTTTTGGATATTCCACAAGTTCTTCATGTTTAATCAAATTATTTTGATGATTATCATCATCAGAATGCATAAATATGGCTGGCTAAGGATGTTGTGGACGATTAGATACCTTAGGTAAAACTAAGTAGGTAAATATAACTCTTGTTCTTAGTACAAATATATCTAGGCAACAAATGATAAGTCATCTTTGCAAACAAAAACATTGTTTAACTATCAACCCGAAGGGATAGAAGGATTTCTCCCAAATCAAAGATGTCCAATGTTTTTCAGCAAAAATTTCTTTTTAAAATCATCTTAACACTCCCTTTCCTGGGACAAAACGATGAATATAAGAAAACACTAAAAAACATTTTCAGTTTTGAAAAAACCCTTACAACTTGTTGCCTTAATATAAATTTACTAATAACAAGCGAAAAACCTACATACTTAGTTTCTTCTAAGTTACCTAACCTTCCCCAACAAAAAATTTAGCCACTGATTTTCATAGACAAAAGTTGAATTCAGAAATATACCTTAGGTTTTAACCAGGTGATGATACCTTTTTTTTTTTATATAAAAACTTTGTTATATTATTGAAAATTGCGTGCTTACAAACGAAACGAAATTCCCTTTATATAGGGATACAAAGGCTTACTATTCAAGCCGGTAAAAGCTACCTACGATAGCCGGTTACAAAAACATAGAAGAATTATTAATGCCGGGTACACATTGGGCCCCATCGTCACAATAATAATTCACAAAAAACAAACTATCTTACAAAAGCAGGAAATTTTCTGTTACTATTCCAAAAGATGCTTGCATGGTCCAACAAAAGATGCTTGCATGGGCCTTGTACCGAGATAAGATTCCTTCCTATCTTTGCTTTTGTCTTTAGCATTGTTTTTTCCCATAAGATAAGATTCTCATCTTGACTTGGTTTTTGAAATGGCCGACAAGAAAAGATGCTTTCTTGTCCATTTCTATATGTCTTGAGATTCTACTATCTTTTGGCTTTATCCTTTGCCTTTTGGGCCATGGATTGAATCATGGCATCCCAAAAATCTTCAGCAGTAGGGTCCTCTGCTTGGGTTTCTCCTGCCAAACAATCAAAATTATTGGAATCCATGGATCCCATAGAAGAGCTAGTCTTCATAGATGAATTTTCATCTCTTGATGTTTTTGTTGGAAAAGTGGAGAAGAATTGATTCTTCATATAATTCAGCGTTCTAACCATAATTTCTTCTTCTGTTTCATTTGGATATTTTCTTTGGAAGAAATTCTTCAAATTTCCCATGGACAATTGTTGGGAATTTTGCTCTTTGGCTTTTTTATTTTGGTCTTCAGCTATGGCTGCTTGAATCATAATAATTTTATTTTGGATCTCTTCGGAACTCATCTTGTTCCACCATTTATAAAAGAAATTTCTTTCTAAAATGGGAATATTGAATTTATCTTGTGACATGGTGATAGACCATCTCCATATCCAAGGAATCTGAAATTTAGCAAAGAATAAAAATGGACATTGACCTGTGATTAAATTTTCAGATAAAATATTTATGATAAGTGGACTATTATCACACCAGGGGTTGTACAAGTCAAGTATTTCTTTGGATAAATTTCTAAAGACGGACCAAATTTTGTCCACCATTCATAAAACCAATTTGGTACTGGTCTATTAATCAATTCTGGATTAATAGAGAAGAACCATGAATGCTTATTCTTAGGATTTTGGTAATAAAAAGCTTGAGTAAAAGCTTGGACATAGTCCCAATAATTAAAGTAAATATACTTTCCTTCAGCAATTCTTATTGCTTTTTCACCATTTGGGTTGAGACCCCATTCTCTTGGTAACAAGATTTTATTAATATGGCATTTACTGAAGTTTATAAAACTTTCGGGGTTATTGTTTTGGTAGTGATGAGTTATTGTTACCGATTCGGTAACAGTCAAAAGAATTTCTAGGTGAGGCCTAGATTTTCCATGAAGACCTGGATATCCTCGTGATTCGAGGTATCTTGTTTTGATAGACCATCCATCATTTGGATTTATCTTAATATCTTCCTCATCAACATACATGATTTTTTCAGTTACTGGATTTTCAAAATAATCCAGTTGTTCTTGAGGTGGGTTATTAACCGCAATTTCCTTGTAGGAAGTATTTTTATTAGATGAGGAAGCAATATCTTCCTTTTTTGATGAAGATGCAGGTAATTGCTGCATTTTTCTTCCTTTGTAAACTGTAGTCCAATCCCCTATTAGAGGAATGTTTGATTCAGGTTGGGGTAACATATTGTTACTCCCTCTTCCACCACGGCCATAGCCGCGGCCTCTTCCCCTATATGGGGTCATCATTTTTTCCCTGCAAAAATTCACGAGTTAGGTAGTCAGCAAGTGAATTATTTTCACCTTTAATGTGTTGAATATCAAACTCAAACATAGATAATTGAGATTTCCAGCTAGCAAAAATTTGCTTAGCAACAAGATTTTTAACATCTTTTTCAATAATTGATTTAGCTGAGCTGCAATCAATTTTTAATAAGAATTTCTTATTAAGAAGATCATCTTGAAATTTTGAAATACATTTTATAATAGAAAGCATTTCTTTCTTAATAGTAGAATACTTAGATTGAGTAGGATTCCATTTTCCAGAAGTAAATCTAACTAATACTTCTTTTGATGTATCAGGTATAACCTGTTTAAGGATTCCTCCATAGCCTAAGTCTGAAGCGTCAGTTTCAACAATTTTGAAATACTTAGGATTAGCAAGAGATAAACAAGGCAAACATTTGACCTTATTTTTGATTTTTTGGACTGCCTGAGAATGTTCATTAGTCCACGGGCCAGGATTTTTTCTAAGCCTAGCATGTAATATGGCAGTATCTTTAGCAAGATTTTCATAATAATCTGCTATATAATTAAGACTACCAAGGAATCTTTGTAATTGTTTCTTATCTGTAATAATATTGGGGAATTTTGAAGCAAATTCAATACTTCTTTGTATAGGAACTATTGTTCCTTGGTCAATTTCATGACCCAAAAATTCAACTTTAGTCTGAAAAATATTCATTTTAGGAGCAGATATAACTAATCCATTATGTTTAATTAATCCTTTAAATATTTTCAAATGTTTAATATGTTGATCTATAGTTTTAGAAAAAACTAAAACATCATCAATATAAACAATTATAAATTCTGTATAAGGATTAAAAATATCATTCATAATATTTTGAAATTCAGAAGGGGCATTTTTAAGGCCAAAAGGAAGGATATTCCATTCATAATGTCCAAAGGGTACGGTAAAGGCAGTTTTATACTTATCAGATTCATTAATCTGAATTTGCCAATAACCAGATTTCATATCAAACTTAGAGAAGATTAAAGCATTGTTTAATCTATCTAAAAGGTCTTTTTTATTAGGAATAGGATACCTAATCCATCTTAACACCTTATTAAGAGGCTTGTAATTAATAACAAGTCTAGGGACCCCACGTTCCTTTTCAGCAGCATTGTTAACATAAAAAGCTGTACAACTCCAAGGAGATTTGGATTTTCTTATTAATTTTTTCTCTAAAAGAGATTCTATCTCCTTTTTGCATAGCTCCAAATACTCATGGTTCATTTGAGCTGGCCTAGCTTTGGTGGGAATCTGACTTTCGTTAAAGTCATCAAGATAAGGTAAAGAAATAACATGTTTCTTTCTATCCCAAAAAGCATTTGGTAAATCATTACACACTTCATTTTTAAACTGTTCCTCAATCAATTTGATTTGTTCTTTAATCTCATTTTTACTAAGTTGTTCATTAATATTTAATAAACTAATTTCTTCTCTAAGAAAACTTAATTGTTTTTCTTTATTTAAAAGAATACTTTTAACTTCATTAAGCATTTTAATATGAGGGTCAGTAATAAATTCAAAAGTGACCGTCTTACCATTAATCATGGTAGTGATGCCTTTAGTGCCCACATTAATTAAAGGCATTATACTATTTAAAAATGGAGTTCCCAGAATAACTCTATGAGTCATATTTTTTACTAAGATAAAATGGGTAGGTAAGCAAATATCTTGATTACAAACATATGTATTCGGTAATTTATAATTAACCGTTAATTTGTCACCACTAGCCTGGGCAAGGGTTTGAGTGGTTTTGGTATAATATTTAGTAGGAACAATTCCTTCCTGAAGACAATTAAGGTCAGCGCCACTATAAATAAGGGCAACTTCATTCTCTAAAATAAATGTTCTATTAATAACTAAAGTTATTTTAACAAACCATTTTTGAGAAATTACTCTATCAATAAGAGTAAGAAACCTATCATTAGTAGTAGGACTGCTAGTAGAAGATATTTCTTCAACTTTAAGGTTACCTGTTTCAGGTAAGGAAACCCTTTGAGATAATCTTTGGTTATCATTCTTTATCTGAGTAATTTCAGATTTCAAAAGATTAATTTCTCTATGTAAATCAGAGAGGGAAACAGGAGTTTCACGGACATTGGATTGGTGAAATCTGGATAAAACCTCACTTAATTGGTAAGGGGCTTCAATAATGATAGGAGATTCCTTTTTAGAATTTTCTTGAATCAAAACTTCAAGCATTTTTCTTTTAAGCTTATTGTCAGAGATAGATTCAATAGCTTTTATGGCTTCATCTTGTTCTGTAGTAAGAACATTAAGACCATTCATGTCAACAATAGACTTCCAGTAATCAATTTGATTACATTGACAGTTATTATTGTCAGAATCATCAGAGGAATAATCTGATGATGATTCATAAATCATGTTAATATCTTCATTAGAAGAATTAGTCTCTGATTCAGACTTAATTAAGCAAACTTTCTCAAGTTGAAAACGTAATTGCTCATCCTCAATTTCATTGAGAGCCCTTTTTGTCCAACATTGGTTTGCATAATGACCAGCTTTACCACATTTGTGGCAAGATACATCAAGCATCTTAGCTTTTCTTTTGCCTTTATGATTAAGAGGCTTATCTTTTGGTCTACTTTTATTAAAGTGACTCCTTCTCTTATTCTTTTTATAAGAATTTTTGTAACTATCCTTATTTTGATGAGATTTATTTCTGAATGTTTTTCCTTTCCTTTTCTTACTTTCTGAAGATTTTCCAAGATCAAAGGCAAATTGATCACAAAATTCACCCATTTGGTGTTTTTCAGAAAGTTTTTGTTTCTTAAGCTGATTTATAAGCTTAATATCATTACATAAGGTTAATCCTTCATTAACACAAGTGCTAATAATTTGACCATAAGTAAGATCATGGTAATTAATATTTATCCCATCATTTTTACTTCTTAAAGAATTTCTCACCTTTTCAGAGAAGAAATGGGGTAATCCATCAATAAATTTGGCTTTCCAGTGAATGGAATTAGGAGTTTTTAATTGGTAAACCCTAGACAAAAAGGTATCTTTATACCATCTAAAATGGGTAAGAGAAGGACATCTTAGATTTTGAAGTAAAGTTTGAAGTTTCTCTCCAATAGGGACATTGTTTCCAACAAAATGTTGAAGGATAGAGAGACACAGTGTATAAACCGCATCTTCTTCACCTGTGGTGGCAATACTACTTGCTCCGGTTCCAGGATTTTCAGACTTAACTAATTTCTTATGGTTAAGAATATCTTTTTTCTGACTTTCAGTAATATAATTATCCCACCAGCCTCTTAATTGACCAACAAATCCAGTTGATATGAAAGAGGCAATTTCGCTGTCAGAATTTCCGTGCTGTTTACAAACAGTTGAATACATAATTATTCTATGTATTGTATCAACTATTTGCTTGTCATTTAAACCATCAATATTCCATTCATAAATGGCTTTTCCAGAATATGAATTCTGGTAGGGTTCAGGTTCCTCAAAAAGTACGTCTTGAGGAGAGGGACGTTTATAATAGTATTTTTCTAAGGGTTTAGAGCTATAAACAGGGTTTATCTCATTAGTATCTTGATTATTAATGTCTAAATCTGCAAACATATTTGCTAAATCATTGATGTCTTCTTCATTGGAAGAGTCTTGGTTAGTCATAACCGTTAAATGTAAATCTTTAAGCTTTTTCTCAAGAATGCGAACAAACTCATTACCATTTGTTTCCATTTTAAATCCTTCTATTGGAATAGGAGGTTGAATTATAGGGACATCTAATATTGTAGATGTAGAAGCTTGTTCTGGAGTATTAAGTTTATTAATAAGGTCAATAATAATTTTTTGACGTGCTATTTGTTTATTTAAAAGGTCTTTAATGGATAAAAGCTCTTTTTCTAGAGAAATAAATTGTTCTCCAAGACAAACAAGGTAGCAATTAGTATAATTGTTGGATCTAATTATGGAATTTAACCCTTTTAGAGTAATCTGATTTTGTTCAACCCTTTGTAATTGAAGGGTAAGATAAGGTGTAGCTTCAGTATGAGAACCCAAACTTATTGTTTGTTCTGGGGGAAAAGGAGATTCCATTTTTTCTCCTTGGATACTTTCCCAAGGTTTTTGAAGAACTAAAAGTTCGTCTTTTTTCATAAAAACCAATTCTTCTTTTTGTTTGGTTATATAGTAACTAATAAACCATTTGACAAAGGGAATGAAATCTTGGTTTATAGACATTTGAGTATAGTACTCTTCTTTAAAACTTGCTAACATAGGAGCCGAAAAAGTTTTAAAAAACCATTCTCTAAATTGGGTGTATCTAGTATGCTGAAACTCGTCATTGACAAGGTTTCTTAGATTACTACCTGGAGAATAATCTAACATTATAACGGGAAGTCCATATCTGAGGGAGTAGGTGATTCTACTCTAGGAGGATTTGGTTTTTGATATATACCATGAGGAATTTTGTTTTCACTGAGTCTTATATTTTCAACAACTTCTATTTCTTCTCTTAATTGGGAAGTTGAAGGTCTAGCTAATTGACTGGGAGCAGAATAAAATTCATTTATAGAATTCACAGAATGTCTTCCAGACATGGATCTAGGTATTCTAATCATTCTTTTAGAGTTAAAATTTATCTCTAGATCTCCATCACTTGATTGGATTATTTGATCAACATCCTTATTAAGGATAGGTTCCAGTTCAATGGCCTGAGGGAGGTTCCAGGTTTATGGAAAATTAATTTCATCCCATTTAAGCAACCTATTAGTTGCAACATTAGAGGTAAGCAAATTTGTTTGAACTAAAGTATCTTGTTACCAAGAGAATGGGGTCTCAACCCAAATGGTGAAAAAGCAATAAGAATTGCTGAAGGAAAGTATATTTACTTTAATTATTGGGACTATGTCCAAGCTTTTACTCAAGCTTTTTATTACCAAAATCCTAAGAATAAGCATTCATGGTTCTTCTCTATTAATCCAGAATTGATTAATAGACCAGTACCAAATTGGTTTTATGAATGGTGGACAAAATTTGGTCCGTCTTTAGAAATTTTACCCAAAGAAATACTTGACTTGTACAACCCCTGGTGTGATAATAGTCCACTTATCATAAATATTTTATCTGAAAATTTAATCACAGGTCAATGTCCATTTTTATTCTTTGCTAAATTTCAGATTCCTTGGATATGGAGATGGTCTATCACCATGTCACAAGATAAATTCAATATTCCCATTTTAGAAAGAAATTTCTTTTATAAATGGTGGAACAAGATGAGTTCCGAAGAGATCCAAAATAAAATTATTATGATTCAAGCAGCCATAGCTGAAGACCAAAATAAAAAAGCCAAAGAGCAAAATTCCCAACAAATGTCCATGGGAAATTTGAAGAATTTCTTCCAAAGAAAATATCCAAATGAAACAGAAGAAGAAATTATGGTTAGAACGCTGGATTATATGAAGAATCAATTCTTCTCCACTTTTCCAACAAAAACATCAAGAGATGAAAATTCATCTATGAAGACTAGCTCTTCTATGGGATCCATGGAATCCAATAATTTTGATTGTTTGGCAGGAGAAACCCAAGCAGAGGACCCTACTGCTGAAGATTTTTGGGATGCCATGATTCAATCCATGGCCCAAAAGGCAAAGGATAAAGCCAAAAGATAGTAGAATCTCAAGACATATAGAAATGGACAAGAAAGCATCTTTTCTTGTCGGCCATTTCAAAAACCAAGTCAAGATGAGAATCTTATCTTATGGGAAAAAACAATGCTAAAGACAAAAGCAAAGATAGGAAGGAATCTTATCTCGGTAGAAGGCCCATGCAAGCATCTTTTGTTGGACCATGCAAGCATCTTTTGGAATAGTAACAGAAAATTTCCTGCTTTTGTAAGATAGTTTGTTTTTTGTGAATTATTATTGTGACGATGGGGCCCAATGTGTACCCGGCATTAATAATTCTTCTATGTTTTTGTAACCGGCTATCGTAGGTAGCTTTTACCGGCTTGAATAGTAAGCCTTTGTATCCCTATATAAAGGGAATTTCGTTTCGTTTGTAAGCACGCAATTTTCAATAATATAACAAAGTTTTTATATAACTCTGTCTCGCATCTACGCACTTCCTTAAAATTCATACTCTTCCGATCTTGCTTCCGCTATAACTCTGTCTCTCATCTACCCACTTCCTTAAAATTCATACTCTTCCGATCTTGCTTCCGCTGAATTACACTTTTTGGTATCATCACCTGGTTAAAACCTAAGGTATATTTCTGAATTCAACTTTTGTCTATGAAAATCAGTGGCTAAATTTTTTGTTGGGGAAGGTTAGGTAACTTAGAAGAAACTAAGTATGTAGGTTTTTCGCTTGTTATTAGTAAATTTATATTAAGGCAACAAGTCGTAAGGGTTTTTTCAAAACTGAAAATGTTTTTTAGTGTTTTCTTATATTCATCGTTTTGTCCCAGGAAAGGGAGTGTTAAGATGATTTTAAAAAGAAATTTTTGCTGAAAAACATTGGACATCTTTGATTTGGGAGAAATCCTTCTATCCCTTCGGGTTGATAGTTAAACAATGTTTTTGTTTGCAAAGATGACTTATCATTTGTTGCCTAGATATATTTGTACTAAGAACAAGAGTTATATTTACCTACTTAGTTTTACCTAAGGTATCTAATCGTCCACAACATCCTTAGCCAGCCATATTTATGGATTCTGATGATGATAATCATCAAAATAATTTGATTAAACATGAAGAACTTGTGGAATATCCAAAAAATTTGGATAAACTTAATAAATGGACAATTCCATCAGTACCTTCAAATCAAATTTACAAATTTGGCAAAATAGATATATTATCTCGTTTTGCTGTAAAAAGTTTAGAACAAACTATTCAAATTTCTGAAAGTACTCAGACAATCAAACTTTTAACAAAAAAGGATTTACTTCCTTTTAAAAATTATAATTATATCCATGTTGGTTTAATACAAGTTGCTGTTAAACCTTTGACCTTGCTAGGATTAAATACTAGCATCCTAGGATATATTAGGGACGGTAGATGTAAAGATTTTAAACAATCTTTAGCTGCTTTAATTGAAACAAGTCTGTGTCATGGACCAGTCTATTTTGATGTCTCTCCCAACATAAGCTTATCCATGTCTGATAAAAATTTATTAGACGCTCTCCAATTAACTATTCATACTAATGGTTACAATTTCAAACCTGGTAGTGAAATTATGGCTATATGTTATAGGGTTTATTACAAAGTCCTTACCACATTAAACCCTAAAGCTAAACAAATATCGTTTCCTAGAACTACTACTTTAGTTCAAACAAATTTGCTTACCTCTAATGTTGCAACTAATAGGTTGGTTAAATGGGATGAAATTAATTTTCCAGAAACCTGGAACCTCCCTCAGGCCATTGAACCGGAACCTATCCTTAATAAGGATGTTGATCAAATAATCCTATCAAGTGATGGAGATCTAGAGATAAATTTTAACTCTAAAAGAATGATTAGAATACCTAGATCCATGTCTGGAAGACATTCTGTGAATTCTATAAATGAATTTTATTCTGCTCCCAGTCAATTAGCTAGACCTTCAACTTCTCAATTAAGAGAAGAAATAGAAGTTGTTGAAAATATAAGACTCAGTGAAAACAAAATTCCTCATGGTATATATCAAAAACCAAATCCTCCTAGAGTAGAATCACCTACTCCCTCAGATATGGACTTCCCGTTATAATGTTAGATTATTCTCCAGGTAGTAATCTAAGAAACCTTGTCAATGACGAGTTTCAGCATACTAGATACACCCAATTTAGAGAATGGTTTTTTAAAACTTTTTCGGCTCCTATGTTAGCAAGTTTTAAAGAAGAGTACTATACTCAAATGTCTATAAACCAAGATTTCATTCCCTTTGTCAAATGGTTTATTAGTTACTATATAACCAAACAAAAAGAAGAATTGGTTTTTATGAAAAAAGACGAACTTTTAGTTCTTCAAAAACCTTGGGAAAGTATCCAAGGAGAAAAAATGGAATCTCCTTTTCCCCCAGAACAAACAATAAGTTTGGGTTCTAATACTGAAGCTACACCTTATCTTACCCTTCAATTACAAAGGGTTGAACAAAATCAGATTACTCTAAAAGAGTTAAATTCCATAATTAGATCCAACAATTATACTAATGCCTACCTTGTTTGTCTTGGAGAACAATTTATTTCTCTAGAAAAAGAGCTTTTATCCATTAAAGACCTTTTAAATAAACAAATAGCACGTCAAAAAATTATTATTGACCTTATTAATAAACCTAATACTCTAGAACAAGCTTCTACATCTACAATATTAGATGTCCCTATAATTCAACCTCCTATTCCAATAGAAGGATTTAAAATGGAAACAAATGGTAATGAGTTTGTTCGCATTCTTGAGATTCTACTATCTTTTGGCTTTATCCTTTGCCTTTTGGGCCATGGATTGAATCATGGCATCCCAAAAATCTTCAGCAGTAGGGTCCTCTGCTTGGGTTTCTCCTGCCAAACAATCAAAATTATTGGAATCCATGGATCCCATAGAAGAGCTAGTCTTCATAGATGAATTTTCATCTCTTGATGTTTTTGTTGGAAAAGTGGAGAAGAATTGATTCTTCATATAATCCAGCGTTCTAACCATAATTTCTTCTTCTGTTTCATTTGGATATTTTCTTTGGAAGAAATTCTTCAAATTTCCCATGGACATTTGTTGGGAATTTTGCTCTTTGGCTTTTTTATTTTGGTCTTCAGCTATGGCTGCTTGAATCATAATAATTTTATTTTGGATCTCTTCGGAACTCATCTTGTTCCACCATTTATAAAAGAAATTTCTTTCTAAAATGGGAATATTGAATTTATCTTGTGACATGGTGATAGACCATCTCCATATCCAAGGAATCTGAAATTTAGCAAAGAATAAAAATGGACATTGACCTGTGATTAAATTTTCAGATAAAATATTTATGATAAGTGGACTATTATCACACCAGGGGTTGTACAAGTCAAGTATTTCTTTGGGTAAAATTTCTAAAGACGGACCAAATTTTGTCCACCATTCATAAAACCAATTTGGTACTGGTCTATTAATCAATTCTGGATTAATAGAGAAGAACCATGAATGCTTATTCTTAGGATTTTGGTAATAAAAAGCTTGAGTAAAAGCTTGGACATAGTCCCAATAATTAAAGTAAATATACTTTCCTTCAGCAATTCTTATTGCTTTTTCACCATTTGGGTTGAGACCCCATTCTCTTGGTAACAAGATTTTATTAATATGGCATTTACTGAAGTTTATAAAACTTTCGGGGTTATTGTTTTGGTAGTGATGAGTTATTGTTACCGATTCGGTAACAGTCAAAAGAATTTCTAGGTGAGGCCTAGGTTTTCCATGAAGACCTGGATATCCTCGTGATTCGAGGTATCTTGTTTTGATAGACCATCCATCATTTGGATTTATCTTAATATCTTCCTCATCAACATACATGATTTTTTCAGTTACTGGATTTTCAAAATAATCCAGTTGTTCTTGAGGTGGGTTATTAACCGCAATTTCCTTGTAGGATGTATTTTTATTAGATGAGAAAGCAATATCTTCCTTTTTTGATGAAGATGCAGGTAATTGCTGCATTTTTCTTCCTTTGTAAACTCTAGTCCAATCCCCTATTAGAGGAATGTTTGATTCAGGTTGGGGTAACATATTGTTACTCCCTCTTCCACCACGGCCATAGCCGCGGCCTCTTCCCCTATATGGGGTCATCATTTTTTCCCTGCAAAAGTTCACGAGTTAGGTAGTCAGCAAGTGAATTATTTTCACCTTTAATGTGTTGAATATCAAACTCAAACATAGATAATTGAGATTGCCAGCTAGCAAAAATTTGCTTAGCAACAAGATTTTTAACATCTTTTTCAATAATTGATTTAGCTGAGCTGCAATCAATTTTTAATAAGAATTTCTTATTAAGAAGATCATCTTGAAATTTTGAAATACATTTTATAATAGAAAGCATTTCTTTCTTAATAGTAGAATACTTAGATTGAGTAGGATTCCATTTTCCAGAAGTAAATCTAACTAATACTTCTTTTGATGTATCAGGTATAACCTGTTTAAGGATTCCTCCATAGCCTAAGTCTGAAGCGTCAGTTTCAACAATTTTGAAATACTTAGGATTAGCAAGAGATAAACAAGGCAAACATTTGACCTTATTTTTGATTTTTTGGACTGCCTGAGAATGTTCATTAGTCCACGGGCCAGGATTTTTTCTAAGCCTAGCATGTAATATGGCAGTATCTTTAGCAAGATTTTCATAATAATCTGCTATATAATTAAGACTACCAAGGAATCTTTGTAATTGTTTCTTATCTGTAATAATATTGGGGAATTTTGAAGCAAATTCAATACTTCTTTGTATAGGAACTATTGTTCCTTGGTCAATTTCATGACCCAAAAATCTAACTTTAGTTTGAAAAATTTTCATTTTAGGAGCAGATATAACTAATCCATTATGTTTAATTAATCCTTTAAATATTTTCAAATGTTTAATATGTTGATCTATAGTTTTAGAAAAAACTAAAACATCATCAATATAAACAATTATAAATTCTGTATAAGGATTAAAAATATCATTCATAATATTTTGAAATTCAGAAGGGGCATTTTTAAGGCCAAAAGGAAGGACATTCCATTCATAATGTCCAAAGGGTACGGTAAAGGCAGTTTTATACTTATCAGATTCATTAATCTGAATTTGCCAATAACCAGATTTCATATCAAACTTAGAGAAGATTAAAGCATTGTTTAATCTATCTAAAAGGTCTTTTTTATTAGGAATAGGATACCTCATCCATCTTAACACCTTATTAAGAGGCTTGTAATTAATAACAAGTCTAGGGACCCCACGTTCCTTTTCAGCAGCATTGTTAACATAAAAAGCTGTACAACTCCAAGGAGATTTGGATTTTCTTATTAATTTTTTCTCTAAAAGAGATTCTATCTCCTTTTTGCATAGCTCCAAATACTCATGGTTCATTTGAGCTGGCCTAGCTTTGGTGGGAATCTGACTTTCGTTAAAGTCATCAAGATAAGGTAAAGAAATAACATGTTTCTTTCTATCCCAAAAAGCATTTGGTAAATCATTACACACTTCATTTTTAAACTGTTCCTCAATCAATTTGATTTGTTCTTTAATCTCATTTTTACTAAGTTGTTCATTAATATTTAATAAACTAATTTCTTCTCTAAGAAAACTTAATTGTTTTTCTTTATTTAAAAGAATACTTTTAACTTCATTAAGCATTTTAATATGAGGGTCAGTAATAAATTCAAAAGTGACCGTCTTACCATTAATCATGGTAGTGATGCCTTTAGTGTCCACATTAATTAAAGGCATTATACTATTTAAAAATGGAGTTCCCAGAATAACTCTATGAGTCATATTTTTTACTAAGATAAAATGGGTAGGTAAGCAAATATCTTGATTACAAACATATGTATTCGGTAATTTATAATTAACCGTTAATTTGTCACCACTAGCCTGGGCAAGGGTTTGAGTGGTTTTGGTATAATATTTAGTAGGAACAATTCCTTCCTGAAGACAATTAAGGTCAGCGCCACTATCAATAAGGGCAACTTCATTCTCTAAAATAAATGTTCTATTAATAACTAAAGTTATTTTAACAAACCATTTTTGAGAAATTACTCTATCAATAAGAGTAAGAAACCTATCATTAGTAGTAGGACTGCTAGTAGAAGATATTTCTTCAACTTTAAGGTTACCTGTTTCAAGTAAGGAAACCCTTTGAGATAATCTTTGGTTATCATTCTTTATCTGAGTAATTTCAGATTTCAAAAGATTAATTTCTCTATGTAAATCAGAGAGGGAAACAGGAGTTTCACGGACATTGGATTGGTGAAATCTGGATAAAACCTCACTTAATTGGTAAGGGGCTTCAATAATGATAGGAGATTCCTTTTTAGAATTTTCTTGAATCAAAACTTCAAGCATTTTTCTTTTAAGCTTATTGTCAGAGATAGATTCAATAGCTTTTATGGCTTCATCTTGTTCTGTAGTAAGAACATTAAGACCATTCATGTCAACAATAGACTTCCAGTAATCAATTTGATTACATTGACAGTTATTATTGTCAGAATCATCAGAGGAATAATCTGATGATGATTCATAAATCATGTTAATATCTTCATTAGAAGAATTAGTCTCTGATTCAGACTTAATTAAGCAAACTTTCTCAAGTTGAAAACGTAATTGCTCATCCTCAATTTCATTGAGAGCCCTTTTTGTCCAACATTGGTTTGCATAATGACCAGCTTTACCACATTTGTGGCAAGATACATCAAGCATCTTAGCTTTTCTTTTGCCTTTATGATTAAGAGGCTTATCTTTTGGTCTACTTTTATTAAAGTGACTCCTTCTCTTATTCTTTTTATAAGAATTTTTGTAACTATCCTTATTTTGATGAGATTTATTTCTGAATGTTTTTCCTTTCCTTTTCTTACTTTCTGAAGATTTTCCAAGATCAAAGGCAAATTGATCACAAAATTCACCCATTTGGTGTTTTTCAGAAAGTTTTTGTTTCTTAAGCTGATTTATAAGCTTAATATCATTACATAAGGTTAATCCTTCATTAACACAAGTGCTAATAATTTGACCATAAGTAAGATCATGGTAATTAATATTTATCCCATCATTTTTACTTCTTAAAGAATTTCTCACCTTTTCAGAGAAGAAATGGGGTAATCCATCAATAAATTTGGCTTTCCAGTGAATGGAATTAGGAGTTTTTAATTGGTAAACCCTAGACAAAAAGGTATCTTTATACCATCTAAAATGGGTAAGAGAAGGACATCTTAGATTTTGAAGTAAAGTTTGAAGTTTCTCTCCAATAGGGACATTGTTTCCAACAAAATGTTGAAGGATAGAGAGACACAGTGTATAAACCGCATCTTCTTCACCTGTGGTGGCAATACTACTTGCTCCGGTTCCAGGATTTTTAGACTTAACTAATTTCTTATGGTTAAGAATATCTTTTTTCTGACTTTCAGTAATATAATTATCCCACCAGCCTCTTAATTGACCAACAAATCCAGTTGATATGAAAGAGGCAATTTCGCTGTCAGAATTTCCGTGCTGTTTACAAACAGTTGAATACATAATTATTCTATGTATTGTATCAACTATTTGCTTGTCATTTAAACCATCAATATTCCATTCATAAATGGCTTTTCCAGAATATGAATTCTGGTAGGGTTCAGGTTCCTCAAAAAGTACGTCTTGAGGAGAGGGACGTTTATAATAGTATTTTTCTAAGGGTTTAGAGCTATAAACAGGGTTTATCTCATTAGTATCTTGATTATTAATGTCTAAATCTGCAAACATATTTGCTAAATCATTGATGTCTTCTTCATTGGAAGAGTCTTGGTTAGTCATAACCGTTAAATGTAAATCTTTAAGCTTTTTCTCAAGAATGCGAACAAACTCATTACCATTTGTTTCCATTTTAAATCCTTCTATTGGAATAGGAGGTTGAATTATAGGGACATCTAATATTGTAGATGTAGAAGCTTGTTCTGGAGTATTAGGTTTATTAATAAGGTCAATAATAATTTTTTGACGTGCTATTTGTTTATTTAAAAGGTCTTTAATGGATAAAAGCTCTTTTTCTAGAGAAATAAATTGTTCTCCAAGACAAACAAGGTAGGCATTAGTATAATTGTTGGATCTAATTATGGAATTTAACTCTTTTAGAGTAATCTGATTTTGTTCAACCCTTTGTAATTGAAGGGTAAGATAAGGTGTAGCTTCAGTATGAGAACCCAAACTTATTGTTTGTTCTGGGGGAAAAGGAGATTCCATTTTTTCTCCTTGGATACTTTCCCAAGGTTTTTGAAGAACTAAAAGTTCGTCTTTTTTCATAAAAACCAATTCTTCTTTTTGTTTGGTTATATAGTAACTAATAAACCATTTGACAAAGGGAATAAAATCTTGGTTTATAGACATTTGAGTATAGTACTCTTCTTTAAAACTTGCTAACATAGGAGCCGAAAAAGTTTTAAAAAACCATTCTCTAAATTGGGTGTATCTAGTATGCTGAAACTCGTCATTGACAAGGTTTCTTAGATTACTACCTGGAGAATAATCTAACATTATAACGGGAAGTCCATATCTGAGGGAGTAGGTGATTCTACTCTAGGAGGATTTGGTTTTTGATATATACCATGAGGAATTTTGTTTTCACTGAGTCTTATATTTTCAACAACTTCTATTTCTTCTCTTAATTGAGAAGTTGAAGGTCTAGCTAATTGACTGGGAGCAGAATAAAATTCATTTATAGAATTCACAGAATGTCTTCCAGACATGGATCTAGGTATTCTAATCATTCTTTTAGAGTTAAAATTTATCTCTAGATCTCCATCACTTGATTGGATTATTTGATCAACATCCTTATTAAGGATAGGTTCCGGTTCAATGGCCTGAGGGAGGTTCCAGGTTTCTGGAAAATTAATTTCATCCCATTTAAGCAACCTATTAGTTGCAACATTAGAGGTAAGCAAATTTGTTTGAACTAAAGTAGTAGTTCCAGGAAACGATATTTGTTTAGCTTAAGGGTTTAATGTGGTAAGGACTTTGTAATAAACCCTATAACATATAGCCATAATTTCACTACCAGGTTTGAAATTGTAACCATTAGTATGAATAGTTAATTGGAGAGCGTCTAATAAATTTTTATCAGACATGGATAAGCTTATGTTGGGAGAGACATCAAAATAGACTGGTCCATGAAAATAGACTGGTCCTTGTTCCTACTAAATATTATACCAAAACCACTCAAACCCTTGCCCAGGCTAGTGGTGACAAATTAACGGTTAATTATAAATTACCGAATACATATGTTTGTAATCAAGATATTTGCTTACCTACCCATTTTATCTTAGTAAAAAATATGACTCATAGAGTTATTCTGGGAACTCCATTTTTAAATAGTATAATGCCTTTAATTAATGTGGACACTAAAGGCATCACTACCATGATTAATGGTAAGACGGTCACTTTTGAATTTATTACTGACCCTCATATTAAAATGCTTAATGAAGTTAAAAGTATTCTTTTAAATAAAGAAAAACAATTAAGTTTTCTTAGAGAAGAAATTAGTTTATTAAATATTAATGAACAACTTAGTAAAAATGAGATTAAAGAACAAATCAAATTGATTGAGGAACAGTTTAAAAATGAAGTGTGTAATGATTTACCAAATGCTTTTTGGGATAGAAAGAAACATGTTATTTCTTTACCTTATCTTGATGACTTTAACGAAAGTCAGATTCCCACCAAAGCTAGGCCAGCTCAAATGAACCATGAGTATTTGGAGCTATGCAAAAAGGAGATAGAATCTCTTTTAGAGAAAAAATTAATAAGAAAATCCAAATCTCCTTGGAGTTGTACAGCTTTTTATGTTAACAATGCTGCTGAAAAGGAACGTGGGGTCCCTAGACTTGTTATTAATTACAAGCCTCTTAATAAGGTGTTAAGATGGATTAGGTATCCTATTCCTAATAAAAAAGACCTTTTAGATAGATTAAACAATGCTTTAATCTTCTCTAAGTTTGATATGAAATCTGGTTATTGGCAAATTCAGATTAATGAATCTGATAAGTATAAAACTGCCTTTACCGTACCCTTTGGACATTATGAATGGAATGTCCTTCCTTTTGGCCTTAAAAATGCCCCTTCTGAATTTCAAAATATTATGAATGATATTTTTAATCCTTATACAGAATTTATAATTGTTTATATTGATGATGTTTTAGTTTTTTCTAAAACTATAGATCAACATATTAAACATTTGAAAATATTTAAAGGATTAATTAAACATAATGGATTAGTTATATCTGCTCCTAAAATGAAAATTTTTCAAACTAAAGTTAGATTTTTGGGTCATGAAATTGACCAAGGAACAATAGTTCCTATACAAAGAAGTATTGAATTTGCTTCAAAATTCCCCAATATTATTACAGATAAGAAACAATTACAAAGATTCCTTGGTAGTCTTAATTATATAGCAGATTATTATGAAAATCTTGCTAAAGATACTGCCATATTACATGCTAGGCTTAGAAAAAATCCTGGCCCGTGGACTAATGAACATTCTCAGGCAGTCCAAAAAATCAAAAATAAGGTCAAATGTTTGCCTTGTTTATCTCTTGCTAATCCTAAGTATTTCAAAATTGTTGAAACTGACGCTTCAGACTTAGGCTATGGAGGAATCCTTAAACAGGTTATACCTGATACATCAAAAGAAGTATTAGTTAGATTTACTTCTGGAAAATGGAATCCTACTCAATCTAAGTATTCTACTATTAAGAAAGAAATGCTTTCTATTATAAAATGTATTTCAAAATTTCAAGATGATCTTCTTAATAAGAAATTCTTATTAAAAATTGATTGCAGCTCAGCTAAATCAATTATTGAAAAAGATGTTAAAAATCTTGTTGCTAAGCAAATTTTTGCTAGCTGGCAATCTCAATTATCTATGTTTGAGTTTGATATTCAACACATTAAAGGTGAAAATAATTCACTTGCTGACTACCTAACTCGTGAATTTTTGCAGGGAAAAAATGATGACCCCATATAGGGGAAGAGGCCGCGGCTATGGCCGTGGTGGAAGAGGGAGTAACAATATGTTACCCCAACCTGAATCAAACATTCCTCTAATAGGGGATTGGACTACAGTTTACAAAGGAAGAAAAATGCAGCAATTACCTGCATCTTCATCAAAAAAGGAAGATATTGCTTCCTCATCTAATAAAAATACTTCCTACAAGGAAATTGCGGTTAATAACCCACCTCAAGAACAACTGGATTATTTTGAAAATCCAGTAACTGAAAAAATCATGTATGTTGATGAGGAAGATATTAAGATAAATCCAAATGATGGATGGTCTATCAAAACAAGATACCTCGAATCACGAGGATATCCAGGTCTTCATGGAAAATCTAGGCCTCACCTAGAAATTCTTTTGACTGTTACCGAATCGGTAACAATAACTCATCACTACCAAAACAATAACCCCGAAAGTTTTATAAACTTCAGTAAATGCCATATTAATAAAATCTTGTTACCAAGAGAATGGGGTCTCAACCCAAATGGTGAAAAAGCAATAAGAATTGCTGAAGGAAAGTATATTTACTTTAATTATTGGGACTATGTCCAAGCTTTTACTCAAGCTTTTTATTACCCAAATCCTAAGAATAAGCATTCATGGTTCTTCTCTATTAATCCAGAATTGATTAATAGACCAGTACCAAATTGGTTTTATGAATGGTGGACAAAATTTGGTCCGTCTTTAGAAATTTTACCCAAAGAAATACTTGACTTGTACAACCCCTGGTGTGATAATAGTCCACTTATCATAAATATTTTATCTGAAAATTTAATCACAGGTCAATGTCCATTTTTATTCTTTGCTAAATTTCAGATTCCTTGGATATGGAGATGGTCTATCACCATGTCACAAGATAAATTCAATATTCCCATTTTAGAAAGAAATTTCTTTTATAAATGGTGGAACAAGATGAGTTCCGAAGAGATCCAAAATAAAATTATTATGATTCAAGCAGCCATAGCTGAAGACCAAAATAAAAAAGCCAAAGAGCAAAATTCCCAACAATTGTCCATGGGAAATTTGAAGAATTTCTTCCAAAGAAAATATCCAAATGAAACAGAAGAAGAAATTATGGTTAGAACGCTGAATTATATGAAGAATCAATTCTTCTCCACTTTTCCAACAAAAACATCAAGAGATGAAAATTCATCTATGAAGACTAGCTCTTCTATGGGATCCATGGATTCCAATAATTTTGATTGTTTGGCAGGAGAAACCCAAGCAGAGGACCCTACTGCTGAAGATTTTTGGGATGCCATGATTCAATCCATGGCCCAAAAGGCAAAGGATAAAGCCAAAAGATAGTAGAATCTCAAGACATATAGAAATGGACAAGAAAGCATCTTTTCTTGTCGGCCATTTCAAAAACCAAGTCAAGATGAGAATCTTATCTTATGGGAAAAAACAATGCTAAAGACAAAAGCAAAGATAGGAAGGAATCTTATCTCGGTACAAGGCCCATGCAAGCATCTTTTGTTGGACCATGCAAGCATCTTTTGGAATAGTAACAGAAAATTTCCTGCTTTTGTAAGATAGTTTGTTTTTTGTGAATTATTATTGTGACGATGGGGCCCAATGTGTACCCGACATTAATAATTCTTCTATGTTTTTGTAACCGGCTATCGTAGGTAGCTTTTACCGGCTTGAATAGTAAGCCTTTGTATCCCTATATAAAGGGAATTTCGTTTCGTTTGTAAGCACGCAATTTTCAATAATATAACAAAGTTTTTATATAACTCTGTCTCTCATCTACCCACTTCCTTAAAATTCATACTCTTCCGATCTTGCTTCCGCTGAATTACACTTTTTGGTATCATCACCTGGTTAAAACCTAAGGTATATTTCTGAATTCAACTTTTGTCTATGAAAATCAGTGGCTAAATTTTTTGTTGGGGAAGGTTAGGTAACTTAGAAGAAACTAAGTATGTAGGTTTTTCGCTTGTTATTAGTAAATTTATATTAAGGCAACAAGTTGTAAGGGTTTTTTCAAAACTGAAAATGTTTTTTAGTGTTTTCTTATATTCATCGTTTTGTCCCAGGAAAGGGAGTGTTAAGATGATTTTAAAAAGAAATTTTTGCTGAAAAACATTGGACATCTTTGATTTGGGAGAAATCCTTCTATCCCTTCGGGTTGATAGTTAAACAATGTTTTTGTTTGCAAAGATGACTTATCATTTGTTGCCTAGATATATTTGTACTAAGAACAAGAGTTATATTTACCTACTTAGTTTTACCTAAGGTATCTAATCGTCCACAACATCCTTAGCCAGCCACATTTATGGATTCTGATGATGATAATCATCAAAATAATTTGATTAAACATGAAGAACTTGTGGAATATCCAAAAAATTTGGATAAACTTAATAAATGGACAATTCCATCAGTACCTTCAAATCAAATTTACAAATTTGGCAAAATAGATATATTATCTCGTTTTGCTGTAAAAAGTTTAGAACAAACTATTCAAATTTCTGAAAGTACTCAGACAATCAAACTTTTAACAAAAAAGGATTTACTTCCTTTTAAAAATTATAATTATATTCATGTTGGTTTAATACAAGTTGCTGTTAAACCTTTGACCTTGCTAGGATTAAATACTAGCATCCTAGGATATATTAGGGACGGTAGATGTAAAGATTTTAAACAATCTTTAGCTGCTTTAATTGAAACAAGTCTGTGTCATGGACCAGTCTATTTTGATGTCTCTCCCAACATAAGCTTATCCATGTCTGATAAAAATTTATTAGACGCTCTCCAATTAACTATTCATACTAATGGTTACAATTTCAAACCTGGTAGTGAAATTATGGCTATATGTTATAGGGTTTATTACAAAGTCCTTACCACATTAAACCCTAAAGCTAAACAAATATCGTTTCCTGGAACTACTACTTTAGTTCAAACAAATTTGCTTACCTCTAATGTTGCAACTAATAGGTTGCTTAAATGGGATGAAATTAATTTTCCAGAAACCTGGAACCTCCCTCAGGCCATTGAACCGGAACCTATCCTTAATAAGGATGTTGATCAAATAATCCAATCAAGTGATGGAGATCTAGAGATAAATTTTAACTCTAAAAGAATGATTAGAATACCTAGATCCATGTCTGGAAGACATTCTGTGAATTCTATAAATGAATTTTATTCTGCTCCCAGTCAATTAGCTAGACCTTCAACTTCTCAATTAAGAGAAGAAATAGAAGTTGTTAAAAATATAAGACTCAGTGAAAACAAAATTCCTCATGGTATATATCAAAAACCAAATCCTCCTAGAGTAGAATCACCTACTCCCTCAGATATGGACTTCCCGTTATAATGTTAGATTATTCTCCAGGTAGTAATCTAAGAAACCTTGTCAATGACGAGTTTCAGCATACTAGATACACCCAATTTAGAGAATGGTTTTTTAAAACTTTTTCGGCTCCTATGTTAGCAAGTTTTAAAGAAGAGTACTATACTCAAATGTCTATAAACCAAGATTTCATTCCCTTTGTCAAATGGTTTATTAGTTACTATATAACCAAACAAAAAGAAGAATTGGTTTTTATGAAAAAAGACGAACTTTTAGTTCTTCAAAAACCTTGGGAAAGTATCCAAGGAGAAAAAATGGAATCTCCTTTTCCCCCAGAACAAACAATAAGTTTGGGTTCTCATACTGAAGCTACACCTTATCTTACCCTTCAATTACAAAGGGTTGAACAAAATCAGATTACTCTAAAAGAGTTAAATTCCATAATTAGATCCAACAATTATACTAATGCCTACCTTGTTTGTCTTGGAGAACAATTTATTTCTCTAGAAAAAGAGCTTTTATCCATTAAAGACCTTTTAAATAAACAAATAGCACGTCAAAAAATTATTATTGACCTTATTAATAAACCTAATACTCCAGAACAAGCTTCTACATCTACAATATTAGATGTCCCTATAATTCAACCTCCTATTCCAATAGAAGGATTTAAAATGGAGACAAATGGTAATGAGTTTGTTCGCATTCTTGAGAAAAAGCTTAAAGATTTACATTTAACGGTTATGACTAACCAAGACTCTTCCAATGAAGAAGACATCAATGATTTAGCAAATATGTTTGCAGATTTAGACATTAATAATCAAGATACTAATGAGATAAACCCTGTTTATAGCTCTAAACCCTTAGAAAAATACTATTATAAACGTCCCTCTCCTCAAGACGTACTTTTTGAGGAACCTGAACCCTACCAGAATTCATATTCTGGAAAAGCCATTTATAAATGGAATATTGATGGTTTAAATGACAAGCAAATAGTTGATACAATACATAGAATAATTATGTATTCAACTGTTTGTAAACAGCACGAAAATTCTGACAGCGAAATTGCCTCTTTCATATCAACTGGATTTGTTGGTCAATTAAGAGGCTGGTGGGATAATTATATTACTGAAAGTCAGAAAAAAGATATTCTTAACCATAAGAAATTAGTTAAGTCTGAAAATCCTGGAACCGGAGCAAGTAGTATTGCCACCACAGGTGAAGAAGATGCGGTTTATACACTGTGTCTCTCTATCCTTCAACATTTTGTTGGAAACAATGTCCCTATTGGAGAGAAACTTCAAACTTTACGTCAAAATCTAAGATGTCCTTCTCTTACCCATTTTAGATGGTATAAAGTTACCTTTTTGTCTAGGGTTTACCAATTAAAAACTCCTAATTCCATTCACTGGAAAGCCAAATTTATTGATGGATTACCCCATTTCTTCTCTGAAAAGGTGAGAAATTCTTTAAGAAGTAAAAATGATGGGATAAATATTAATTACCATGATCTTACTTATGGTCAAATTATTAGCACTTGTGTTAATGAAGGATTAACCTTATGTAATGATATTAAGCTTAGAAATCAGCTTAAGAAACAAAAACTTTCTGAAAAACACCAAATGGGTGAATTTTGTGATCAATTTGCCTTTGATCTTGGAAAATCTTCAGAAAGTAAGAAAAGGAAAGGAAAAACATTCAGAAATAAATCTCATCAAAATAAGGATAGTTACAAAAATTCTTATAAAAAGAATAAGAGAAGGAGTCACTTTAATAAAAGTAGACCAAAAGATAAGCCTCTTAATCATAAAGGCAAAAGAAAAGCTAAGATGCTTGATGTATCTTGCCACAAATGTGGTAAAGCTGGTCATTATGCAAACCAATGTTGGACAAAAAGGGCTCTCAATGAAATTGAGGATGAGCAATTACGTTTTCAACTTGAGAAAGTTTGCTTAATTAAGTCTGAATCAGAGACTAATTCTTCTAATGAAGATATTAACATGATTTATGAATCATCATCAGATTATTCCTCTGATGATTCTGACAATAATAACTGTCAATGTAATCAAATTGATTACTGGAAGTCTATTGTTGACATGAATGGTCTTAATGTTCTTACTACAGAACAAGATGAAGCCATAAAAGCTATTGAATCTATCTCTGACAATAAGCTTAAAAGAAAAATGTTTGAAGTTTTGATTCAAGAAAATTCTAAAAAGGAATCTCCTATCATTATTGAAGCCCCTTACCAATTAAGTGAGGTTTTATCCAGATTTCACCAATCCAATGTCCGTGAAACTCCTGTTTCCCTCTCTGATTTACATAGAGAAATTAATCTTTTGAAATCTGAAATTACTCAGATAAAGAATGATAACCAAAGATTATCTCAAAGGGTTTCCTTACTTGAAACAGGTAACCTTAAAGTTGAAGAAATATCTTCTACTAGCAGTCCTACTACTAAGATAGGTTTCTTACTCTTATTGATAGAGTAATTTCTCAAAAATGGTTTGTTAAAATAACTTTAGTTATTAATAGAACATTTATTTTAGAGAATGAAGTTGCCCTTATTGATAGTGGCGCTGACCTTAATTGTCTTCAGGAAGGAATTGTTCCTACTAAATATTATACCAAAACCACTCAAACCCTTGCCCAGGCTAGTGGTGACAAATTAACGGTTAATTATAAATTACCGAATACATATGTTTGTAATCAAGATATTTGCTTACCTACCCATTTTATCTTAGTAAAAAATATGACTCATAGAGTTATTCTGGGAACTCCATTTTTAAATAGTATAATGCCTTTAATTAATGTGGACACTAAAGGCATCACTACCATGATTAATGGTAAGACGGTCACTTTTGAATTTATTACTGACCCTCATATTAAAATGCTTAATGAAGTTAAAAGTATTCTTTTAAATAAAGAAAAACAATTAAGTTTTCTTAGAGAAGAAATTAGTTTATTAAATATTAATGAACAACTTAGTAAAAATGAGATTAAAGAACAAATCAAATTGATTGAGGAACAGTTTAAAAATGAAGTGTGTAATGATTTACCAAATGCTTTTTGGGATAGAAAGAAACATGTTATTTCTTTACCTTATCTTGATGACTTTAACAAAAGTCAGATTCCCACCAAAGCTAGGCCAGCTCAAATGAACCATGAGTATTTGGAGCTATGCAAAAAGGAGATAGAATCTCTTTTAGAGAAAAAATTAATAAGAAAATCCAAATCTCCTTGGAGTTGTACAGCTTTTTATGTTAACAATGCTGCTGAAAAGGAACGTGGGGTCTCTAGACTTGTTATTAATTACAAGCCTCTTAATAAGGTGTTAAGATGGATTAGGTATCCTATTCCTAATAAAAAAGACCTTTTAGATAGATTAAACAATGCTTTAATCTTCTCTAAGTTTGATATGAAATCTGGTTATTGGCAAATTCATATTAATGAATCTGATAAGTATAAAACTGCCTTTACCGTACCCTTTGGACATTATGAATGAATGTCCTTCCTTTTGGCCTTAAAAATGCCCCTTCTGAATTTCAAAATATTATGAATGATATTTTTAATCCTTATACAGAATTTATAATTGTTTATATTGATGATGTTTTAGTTTTTTCTAAAACTATAGATCAACATATTAAACATTTGAAAATATTTAAAGGATTAATTAAACATAATGGATTAGTTATATCTGCTCCTAAAATGAAAATTTTTCAAACAAAAGTTAGATTTTTGAAATTATTTTGATGATTATCATCATCAGAATCCATAAATATGGCTGGCTAAGGATGTTGTGGACGATTAGATACCTTAGGTAAAACTAAGTAGGTAAATATAACTCTTGTTCTTAGTACAAATATATCTAGGCAACAAATGATAAGTCATCTTTGCAAACAAAAACATTGTTTAACTATCAACCCGAAGGGATAGAAGGATTTCTCCCAAATCAAAGATGTCCAATGTTTTTCAGCAAAAATTTCTTTTTAAAATCATCTTAACACTCCCTTTCCTGGGACAAAACGATGAATATAAGAAAACACTAAAAAACATTTTCAGTTTTGAAAAAACCCTTACAACTTGTTGCCTTAATATAAATTTACTAATAACAAGCGAAAAACCAACATACTTAGTTTCTTCTAAGTTACCTAACCTTCCCCAACAAAAAATTTAGCCACTGATTTTCATAGACAAAAGTTGAATTCAGAAATATACCTTAGGTTTTAACCAGGCTCTGATACCAAAAAGTGTAATTCAGCGGAAGCAAGATCGGAAGAGTATGAATTTTAAGGAACTGGGTAGATGAGAGACAGAGTTATATAAAAAACAAAAAGTGTAATTCAGCGGAAGCAAGATCGGAAGAGTATGAATTTTAAGGAAGTGGGTAGATGAGAGACAGAGTTATATAAAAACTTTGTTATATTATTGAAAATTGCGTGCTTACAAACGAAACGAAATTCCCTTTATATAGGGATACAAAGGCTTACTATTCAAGCCGGTAAAAGCTATCTACGATAGCCGGTTACAAAAACATAGAAGAATTATTAATGCCGGGTACACATTGGGCCCCATCGTCACAATAATAATTCACAAAAAACAAACTATCTTACAAAAGCAGGAAATTTTCTGTTACTATTCCAAAAGATGCTTGCATGGTCCAACAAAAGATGCTTGCATGGGCCTTCTACCGAGATAAGATTCCTTCCTATCTTTGCTTTTGTCTTTAGCATTGTTTTTTCCCATAAGATAAGATTCTCATCTTGACTTGGTTTTTGAAATGGCCGACAAGAAAAGATGCTTTCTTGTCCATTTCTATATGTCTTGAGATTCTACTATCTTTTGGCTTTATCCTTTGCCTTTTGGGCCATGGATTGAATCATGGCATCCCAAAAATCTTCAGCAGTAGGGTCCTCTGCTTGGGTTTCTCCTGCCAAACAATCAAAATTATTGGATTCCATGGATCCCATAGAAGAGCTAGTCTTCATAGATGAATTTTCATCTCTTGATGTTTTTGTTGGAAAAGTGGAGAAGAATTGATTCTTCATATAATCCAGCGTTCTAACCATAATTTCTTCTTCTGTTTCATTTGGATATTTTCTTTGGAAGAAATTCTTCAAATTTCCCATGGACATTTGTTGGGAATTTTGCTCTTTGGCTTTTTTATTTTGGTCTTCAGCTATGGCTGCTTGAATCATAATAATTTTATTTTGGATCTCTTCGGAACTCATCTTGTTCCACCATTTATAAAAGAAATTTCTTTCTAAAATGGGAATATTGAATTTATCTTGTGACATGGTGATAGACCATCTCCATATCCAAGGAATCTGAAATTTAGCAAAGAATAAAAATGGACATTGACCTGTGATTAAATTTTCAGATAAAATATTTATGATAAGTGGACTATTATCACACCAGGGGTTGTACAAGTCAAGTATTTCTTTGGGTAAAATTTCTAAAGACGGACCAAATTTTGTCCACCATTCATAAAACCAATTTGGTACTGGTCTATTAATCAATTCTGGATTAATAGAGAAGAACCATGAATGCTTATTCTTAGGATTTTGGTAATAAAAAGCTTGAGTAAAAGCTTGGACATAGTCCCAATAATTAAAGTAAATATACTTTCCTTCAGCAATTCTTATTGCTTTTTCACCATTTGGGTTGAGACCCCATTCTCTTGGTAACAAGATTTTATTAATATGGCATTTACTGAAGTTTATAAAACTTTCGGGGTTATTGTTTTGGTAGTGATGAGTTATTGTTACCGATTCGGTAACAGTCAAAAGAATTTCTAGGTGAGGCCTAGATTTTCCATGAAGACCTGGATATCCTCGTGATTCGAGGTATCTTGTTTTGATAGACCATCCATCATTTGGATTTATCTTAATATCTTCCTCATCAACATACATGATTTTTTCAGTTACTGGATTTTCAAAATAATCCAGTTGTTCTTGAGGTGGGTTATTAACAGCAATTTCCTTGTAGGAAGTATTTTTATTAGATGAGGAAGCAATATCTTCCTTTTTTGATGAAGATGCAGGTAATTGCTGCATTTTTCTTCCTTTGTAAACTGTAGTCCAATCCCCTATTAGAGGAATGTTTGATTCAGGTTGGGGTAACATATTGTTACTCCCTCTTCCACCACGGCCATAGCCGCGGCCTCTTCCCCTATATGGGGTCATCATTTTTTCCCTGCAAAAATTCACGAGTTAGGTAGTCAGCAATATATATATATATATATATATATATATATATATATATATATATATATATATATATATATATATATATATATATATATATATATATATATATATATATATATATATATATGGCTACGATGTTTGATCTAATGTGTCTACATCTTTAACTACGTGTTAGTTATAGTTTCGTATTACCATTGCGAATACAATTAGGATTTAAATTGCTACAACTCTTATAAAAGAACTATGGTCCATAAGACAATGGTACTATTGGACTGTATGTGGAGACTATCGCCATGGAGACTATCGCCCCCTGCACCCTTTAATCTTTCTACAATCCTATAAAATATTGTATAGCTTCCTGGTAATTGGGGGATAGAATCAACATGCACAAACTGCATCTTTTTAGAATCAGAATTCCTGCAATAAATTTGTTACAAATTAGTTACGATTTTAGCGGCCGATTAAGTACGAAACTTTATGGGTTAAGTATCATGTTGACCTTAGCCACGTGGCATGACACGTCAGCATCTCACTATGTTGGCATTGCCACGTGGCCTAGAGGTGTCAATATGGGCTACCCGGCCCTAGTGGGCCCTGGGCTGGGCAAAAAAGACCCTGAATAATATGGGCGCGAGCTACCCGGTCCTAAATGAGCTTTTTTATTTAAAAAAATTAAAATAAAAACTCCATAATATTTATTATAAATAAAATTAAAAACTATACTATTTTAAACATAATATATTTTTAAGTAGTATATTATCTCTTATAAATAATATAATGTGTTTCTAAATACAATATATGTCTAAATTGTATAAAATAATACTTGAATATTTATTATAAGACAAAACTAATATAATACAATGAAGAAATTGTTGATTATATTTAAAAGAGAAAGATTGAATAAAATAGAGATAAAATTTAGTGAAGTGAGAAAAATCAATATGCTATTTTAGAGTAAGATAACATAAATATTAATATATATTTTTTTAAAATTTATAATTATGCGGGCCTGATGGGCTACCCACGGCCCATATGGGCTAGCGCTAATGGGTAGCGGACTTTTCAGGGTTGGGCTAAAAAAGTCCTGAAAAACATGGACTCTAATTTTAAGGCCCAAACCCTATGATTTTTCGAACCTGGCGGACCGGCCCATATGGGCTAGCCCATTTTGACAGCTCTAACGTGGCGTGCCACATCAGCTCCTGTTAATCGACATTGACAGGAGTATCAAAAGTGAGGACGGAAAACTTTAAGAGTCCATTTTTGAAAGAAACTTTTTGAAAGACTAATTAAGACAATGTTTGAGATATTTAGAGGAATGTAACCTTTTTTTAAAATGCTTTTGTTTTGATTTTTAGTAAATACACTGAATAGTTGATATATCTAATACAACAAATATTTCTTTTACATCTTTTTTTTACTAAGTATTTTTTTACGTACTACAAGTCAACCCGTGCGAAGCACGGATAAATTGTATTTAATTATTATTTTTAATTGAAAGAAACAATTATAAATATAATATTATGAATACTTTTAATAATAATTAAGCTTATTTGAAATTATAATTTTATAACTTTAGGCTTAAAAAAAATAATAATAAAAGCATATGAAACTTCTAAACCCTCTCTAAGAAATTAAATGTTTCAACATCATATTTTAAAAAAAAATACATTATGATGCTTTAAAATCTAAACCTAAAAGAAATAATCAAAATTAGTAGAATTAATTTATAGCTAAACTTTATCATGGTAATTAAATTTTTACATCTAAAAGTCGAACAAAAATAAAATTAAAACATATTTATTTTTATAAAAATTAAGACGGTAAAATTATTGAATATAATAAAATCATTTAAAAACTAAACAATATGTTATCCAAAAAAATATATTTTGTGATGTCAAACTATATACCTTTAAATAAATAATATCTTTATAAAAAAAATGTATTTTCTGATGAGTATATATATGTAGAAATAAAACATATTATATATATATATATATATATATATATATATATATATATATATATATATATATATATATATATATATATATATATATATATATATATATATATATATATATATATATATATATATGGGAGCGTATCCAGTGAGAACTGATACTATTATGAGAAATGAGAACTATTAATATCAGCCGTCAGATTTAATTAACGTTTAAGATTTATTGATTCCATATTAAGAATACCTTATTGAATTTTTATCCATTATGATCAATATTTAAAAATTCCATAAATAAAGTATCTTTTCAAAAATATTTTTATTTTTTTAATTATTATAATATTCTCAAAATGAGATAATCATTATAAGAATTATTATGCTTAATATTCAAATGTAATCACAATAATTTTTTATTTTCACTATTATTCTAACTCCATTTTAATTTTGATCTATAATTTATTTTGAATGAAATAAATTATTTTATTTATAATTAAAAAAAAACTTATTCTTCATAATTGATATTGATTTGTTAACTATTTCATTTTGAATAATACTATGAATATAAAATTTAATTTATACTTTAGAATTCATATAATTTTATTCTTCACAAAATTATGAATATAACTTATTATTAATTTGGCACTTATATTTTCCTTTAATTTAAAAAATTTAAGAATGTAAATTTATTACTTATATTTTGATTCGGATGATTTAATTTTTTCTTTTGAATTCTATACGGGAGAAAATGAAATATATTACTTATATTTCAATTTTATTTTTAATATTTTTATTTGATAAAAAATATTGAAGAAAACGAAATTATTACTTATATTTTAATTTGGTTGATTTTTTTATTTTAAAGTTCGGAATATTTTGTTTTTGCAATTTATTATTGCAATTATTTTAAATTAAAACACATTTTTGATTTATCAAATATATTTTAATTTGATTAAAAGTATTAATAATCTAAAATTATTAGATATATATAGATTTGGTTGAATTATTAATTTGTAAGCTCGGTAATTTTTTTTTTTAAATTTTAACAATCATCAATATTTAAAATAAATTATATTATTGTGTTAAAATTTTAATAATTAAAACAAGAAATAAATTCCGGAAATAATATATTTTTTATGAAAAATTTAAATTCTGAGCATAATAGATAAAAAGACAATACTGTACTACTTGTATGGAACTAATAAATATTATGAGTGATAAATATGATTAAAATATTGTTTATTCATTCATAAGATTAAAATATATTTATCACCAATATTTTAATTTTATTTGATAAAAAAAGCACATAAAGTTTAATCTTATTTACCACTCATAAGATTTATTAATTCCAAGTAATAATAGTATTAGTAAAAAAATTGCGACAACATTTAAATATTAAGCATAATAATTCTAAAAAAGATTCTCTTATTTTGATCATATTTTAATAATTAAAAAATAAAAATATTCTTTTGAAAAGATATTTTATTTATGGAAGTTTTTAAATATCGATCATAATTGATAAAAATTCAGTAAGGTGTTCTTAATATGGAATCAATAAATCTTAAACGTTAATTAAATCTGACGGCTAATATCAATAGTTCTCATTTCTCATAAAAGATATCAGTTCTCACCGGATACGCTCCCTATATGTATATATATATATATATATATATATATATATATATATATATATATATATATATATATATATATATATATATATATATATAGGGGACGACTCAAGTGAGAACACTTGGTTATTATGAGAAATGAGAACAATAAATCACGACCATTAAATTTTGATTTTGTTGGTTTTAATGGACTGGATTGGTTTCTCTTTCTATGTTGATTTAAAATAAATACTAAGGATCATAGAAAGAGAAACCAATCCAGTCCATTAAAATCAACAAAATCAAAATTTAATGGTCGTGATTCATTGTTCTCATTTCTCATAATAGCTAAGTGTTCTCACATGAGTCGTCCCCTATATATATATATATATATATATATATATATATATATATATATATATATATATATATATATATATATATATATATATATATATATATATATATATATATATATATATATATATATATTATCTTGTGTTTTGTAGTTTCTTTTTCTCTTCTGATAATAGTTGTTATTTGAAGACATTGTTACATCAGATTCCATTAATTATTGTTTTTGTTTATCAGTAACACTTGTAGTATTTTCTTCATCAGGATCAAAATCCACGAGAAATATTGCCTCATTATTAGGAGGTGTTGCATATATGAATGCCAATGTATGTAATTTGATACATATCAGGTTTGTCTTGTGTTTTTTGCACCTATATGATTGCCAAACAACCTTCATCATGCTCACGCACCTGAAGTAACTCCTGTAATGTATTAATATTAATACAACGTGACTTATTAAATCATCACTTCATAAAAACAAGGAATGAATACTTGGGGTATTCAGAATTCATGTTCCCCTTCTGTCCATACTTTCTCCATGAAAGATTATCTACAATGGTTTCGGAAACTATGCTTGATGTCTCTGCACTCTTCCTATATGTGTTAAATATATCATTACTCTTCAAACATATAGAACAAGCACACCGCTAGAAAAATCATTTATCACGACTAGGGGTGGGAATAGGCCAGGCCGACTAACAGGGGCCTACGACCCAGCCTACATAGGCCTAGGTCAGGCCAGGCTTTTTAGATAAATAGAAAAGGCCTAGGCTTTTTTATAAGCCTATTTAGCTAAAAAGGTTAGGCCACAGGCCACATAAAAAGCCTTTTAAGCCTAAGAGGCCGGCCTATTTAAATACATATGAATAATTTTATTATTATTATATTATATTTTTTACTTTGAATTAAAAATATAAAAATAAATTTTAGTTATCTTGAAGAAATTATGAAAATAAGATGAAAAGAATCTTATGAACAATGTCATAAGTTGTTTCGATGAGTTCTCTCAAACAAATAATATCACAAAACTTATGCTACTAGGTAAACTTAAATAAACTAATGCAAACAAACATTTAATCTCATTGATCTTTTAATTTGTTAGTCTATATAAAGACGAGTTGAATGACTTATTTACAAATGTTCAAATGAAATAGGCTTTTAAGTAGGCTAATAGGTCAATCAGGCCTTCAAAAAGGCCAGGCCCAGGCCAAAAAAATAAGCCTATGATAGGCTACAGGCCAGGCTTAGGCTTTAAATATTATAGCAGGTCAGGCTCAGGCTTGGCAAAGCCTAGCTCGGCCCAGCCTATTCCCACCCCTAATCACGACAGACAAAACCATCCCAAAACACCACTTATGTTTATCTTTAAATGGTGATACATTGATATTACCATAACCGCAGTTGCTAAATTTGTTACGCGCAAAGTATTTGGTAGGTGGAGTGTCATCAATGTTGAAGAGTTACTGCATCAACGTGAACAAACTGCATCTTTTCAGAATAAGAATTCCTGCAATAAATTTCTACAAATTAGCTACGATTTTAGTTTCCGATTAACTACGAAATTTTATGGGTTCAAGTATTAAGTAGACCTTAGCCATGTGGCACGACACGCCAGCATCTGACCATACAAGCATTACCACGTGGCGTGTCACATCAACTTCTGTTAACGAACATTGACAGGAGATATCAAAAGTATGAACGGAAAATTTTAGGAGGACCATTGTTTGAAGGAAATTTTTTTGAGGGACTAAAAACGATGTTTGAGATATTTAAAGGGACCAAAAACTTATTTAACCCTTTTAAAAATAAAATCTTATTATCATACTGTCATACCCCAAAATTTGCTTCAAGTCACACGTCTAACTTTTTTCCTTTATTTGTTACTAAGTTTATTCCTGTTTAAATAAAATGTCAGACGTGGGACTTGAACCCGGAACCTTATACTTGCAAGCCTCAATGAGATAGGATCTGAATTTTTCAAAGGCATACACTATAGCTAGCAACTCTTTTTCTGTAGTGGCATAATTGACTTGAGCATCGTTTAAAACTTTGCTTGCATAGTGTATGACGTGAAATAATTTTTCCTTTCTTTGGCCTAGTACCGCGCCTAAGGCATAATCGCTAGCATCACACATAAGTTCAAAATGTTTTTTCCAATCAGGTGCTACGATCACAGGTGCGGTAACTAGCCTTTCTTTTAATTCATTAAAAGCTTGGACACATGATTCAACGAAAATAAAATACGTACCTTTGTTGAGTAAGTTACTCAACGGTTTGGCAATCTTCGAGAAATCCTTTACAAACCTTCGATAGAATCCCGCATGACCCAAAAAGCTTCTTACCCCTTTTATGTTTACTGGGGGTGGAAGTTTTGAGATTACCTCCCCTTGGCTTTGTCCACTTCAAGCCCTCTTGAGGATACCTTATGCCCTAGTACAATACCTTCAGTTACCATGAAATGCTATTTCTCCCAATATAGAATTAGGTTGGTCTCAATACATCTTCCCAGCGCCTCATCTAGATTAGCCAGACAAATGTCAAAGGATTTTCTGAACACCAAAAAATCATCCATGAATACTTCAATACTCTTTTCAATGAGGTCGGAGAAGATTGCTTGCATACACCGTTGAAAGGTGGCTGGGGCATTACATAATCCAAATGGAATTCTTCTATATGCGAAAATTCCAAAGGGACATGTGAAAGCTGTCTTCTCATGGTCTTCTGGGTTGACCATAATCTGGTTGTATCCAGAGTATCCATCTAGGAAACAGTAATAGTTTTGTCCGGATAATCTTCCAAGCATTTGATCCATGAAGGGCAAAGGGAAGTGATCTTTTCTCGTGGATTTATTGAGTCTCCGATAATCGATGCACATTCTCCACCCAGTGACAATTCTAGTTGGTGTTAGTTCATTCTTTTCATTACTGATGACTGTCATTCCTCCTTGGGTACTACTTGTACTGGACTCACCCATGCGCTATCTGAAATTGGGTAAATCATTCCTGCTTCCAAGAGTTTGACTACCTCTTTTCTTACTACTTCTTTCATAGTTGGATTTAATCTTCTTTGAGGTTGAGCTACCAGTTTGAATTCTTCTTCCCACATGATTTTGTGCATACAATATGCTGGACTTATACCTTTTAAATCGGCCAAGACCCATATGATTGCAGCTTTATTCTTTTGTAGGATGGGAAGTAATCTTTCTTCTTCTTGTTTAGTCATCTTTGAACTAATAACTACCGGTTTCTTTCCCTCCTTATCTAAAAAGACATATTTCAGATGAGTTGGGAGTAGCTTTAGTTCCATCATTGTTTCCTTCACTTCTTTTGGTGGGTCTAATGTTTCCACTTTCCCATCCTTATCATTCATGTTTCCTCCCTTTTCTAGTTCCTTCACAAATACTTCGATTTCCTTTTCTTCCTCTTGAGTCAGAACATTAAATGAATCGACAAGGGATCTTTCTAACAGATTAGAAAGATGGATCTCACTGGCCACCTCTATTTCTACCTCTTCGGTGACATCTAGGCGGAAATAATCGCTTTTATCCTTAGGTTGTTTCATGGCGTCGAAGAGATTAAAGCATACCTCTTCATCTTGGACTCTTAGCTTCATGATACCATCGTCGATATCTATCATCATCCGGGCTGTTTTCATGAATGGCCTTCCAAGAATAATTGGTGACTCTTTATCTTCTTCCATATCAATCACAACAAAGTCTACCGGAAACAGGAATTTGTATACCTTTACTAACATATCTTGTGCAACACCGTAGGGAAGAGTGGTGGACTTATCTGCTAGTTGTAAGGTCATTCTGGTTGACTTCATCTCAATATTTCCCAATCGTTTCACTATTGATAGATGAATTAGATTGATGCTTGACCCTAGATCTACCAATTCATTCCCAATGTGCTGATTACCAATGGTGACTGGTAGGGTAACTCGTCCCGGATCTCTTGCTTTTTGAGGGAGACGGGACATTATAGCGCTACATTGGGCATCAAGAACAACAACTTCTTCTTCTTCTGGTCTCTTCCTCTTTGTCAAGATATCCTTCATGAATTTTGCATACTTTGGCATTTGGGCAATGGCTTCGGAGAATGGAATGTTGATTTGTAATTGCTTGAAAATTCCCATAAACCTTGCATACTGCCTAGCATGATATTTCTTTGATGGTGCATGTGGATATGGGAGATGTTGGCTGGCAATCACATTGTTGGTCGTTTTATCACCAGCGTGCCCCACGAGCCCTTTTTATTTTCATCTCCTTTATTCATTTCACTTACAACCATTTCATTCTCCTCATCTTCCGCAACACGATTATCATCTTCCTTCTCAGTATCATTAGCTTCAATTTCCTCCTCACCACCTTTCTGACCAGTTCTAGTTACCACTGCTTTGCAATGTTCTTTTGGATTCTTTTGAGTGTTGGCGAGGAATGTCGCATACGACTGATTAGCTGCAATTTTTTTAGTAAGTTGCCCCACTTGAGTTTCCAAATTTTTGATTGCTGCATCCTAGTTTTTCTGGTTTGTCATTGACATCTGCATGAATTGCGTCATAGTCTCTTCCAACTTAGACGGTCCTCCTTGTTGTTGTGGTGGCGGTTGAGTGTAAGGTTGAAATGTTTGATGTTGGTACCCTTGATTGTTAGGTCTTTGTTGATAACCTTGATTGTTATTCCTTGGTGGATAACTCTGTTGATACGGCGGAAGATTTGGGTATTGATTTTGCCTTTGTCCTTGGTTGTTGTTCATGTAGTTCACTTCTTCTGCCAAGACTGGTGGGCAAAATCCGATTTGATGACCTCCCTTGTATAACTCACACTTAGCAACTTGGTAGGAATTTGAGACTCCATTCAGCTCTTTGATTTGTTGTGGAAGTTTGGACATTTGTTGTGTCAAAAGCTCCACTTGTGAAGTTAGCAATTTGTTTTGAGCCAACAGAGCATCACTATTAGTTAGCTCTAACAATCCAGGTTTATTATCTCTGACAGTTCGATCATGATTACCCTGTCGGTCATTTAGGGCCATTCTCTCAATTATTTGAGTTGCTTCAACAGTTGTTTTGGACATTAGTGAGCCACCAGCTGTGGCGTCCAAAAGTGTCTTATTTGTAGGTGTAAGACCGTTACGGAACATGTGAATTTGATCAACTTCTGCAAATCCGTGTCCCTTGCATTTCCTCAACATAGCTTTATATCTTTCCCAGGCTTCATTCAATGATTCATTACTACCTTGAGAGAATACCGCAATTGCTGTTTTTGCGTCAAAGAATCGGTTTTGAGAGTAAAACCGTTCCAAGAATTTTTCTTCTAGAGTATTCCAATCAGTCATTACTGCTTCAGGTTGATCTAGATACCAATCTTTAGCCTTTGATAGCAAATAATATGGGAACAACCTTTTGAAAAACATCTCTTCATCAGCTTGGGCTACACCTGTAGTACCTGCTAACTCATAGAATCGAGTCAGATGTGTGTATGGGTCTTCATGGTCCAATCCGGCGAAAGGACTTGCACAGATGAGCTATAGAATACCGATCTTCAATTCAGATGTCCGCCCGTTAGCGGCAGTTCTCGCGAATTGTGGATTGAGACGAGGACTATTTGCACATGGAGTTGTGGCGGCCATGTTTACAACAGTGTGTTGTATGATGGCATCTTGCTCTTCTTCAAATAGTTCTTGAAAGTAAATTCCGTCAGACGAATCGTCAATTGTTTCTAATGATTGTGACGAAGTCGCAGCTGCGTTGTCTCTGGCCTTTGCTATGTTTGCTCTTCTTCGTGTTTTGTTGTTCAATATCCTAGCGGTTCTTTCAATCTCGGGATCAAAAAGAAGTTGATCGCTAGAAACTTTGCTGCGTATACACTAATTTTGCAAAAACGAACAAACACGTGAAACAACCAGATTAATGAAAGTAAACTCAATATAAAAGCTATTGCAATGCGTGCAATATTGACACAGTCCCCGACAACGGCGCTAATTTGTTGAAAGTATTTTGGGTAAATATTTTCTCATATATCGTATCCACAGAGACTGAGTCAATAGTACTTCCGTTCTATAGTCAAATTATGATGAGTAGCGAAAAGTAGTGGTTTTGATTGTTTTAATCCAAAAGTTCATATAAGAGAATGAGAATTAAATGACAGAAAGCTTAAAGAATGAGTAACAATGGTGATGAATAGGTTGAGTTCTAGGATTCATTAACCTATTCATATGCAATGATCAATTAATCCTCAAGTGAACCATTGTATAAGTTATTATCTTCATTCATCCTCAAAACTGATATTATGTCTAAGATCAATTTAGAAACACCTCTATCGGTATGATATTCGATCTCTCAGAATAACTATAAAGATAAAGGGAATTAAACACGATGATTTATGAAAACTTCTTCAAAATCTCATCTCTGAGGATTAATCAACAAGTCATTTGTTAAAAGTATTTCGGGTAAATATTTTCTAATATATCGTATCCACAGAGACTGAGTAATATTGCTGCCGTTCTATAGTCGGATTATAATGAGTTAGCGAAAAGTATTGATTTGATTATGTGATCTCGAATTGTAATTAACAAAATAAGATTTAAATGTATGAAAGCTTAAAGACGAATAACAATGGTGAATGAATATGTTGAGTTCTAGGGTTCATCAACCTATTCACATACAATAATCAATTAATCCACAAGTGAACATTATTTAAGTTATTATCTTTATTCATCCTCAAAACTTATATTATGTCTAATGATCAATCTAGAACCACCTCTACCGGTATGATATTCGATCTCTCAGAATAACTATAAAGAAAAAGGGAATGAACAACGATGATTTATGAAAACTTCTTCAAAACCTCATCTCTGAGTATTAATCAACAAGTCAATGTAAAAACTTAGGGCGAAAGTATAAACCCTATCTCTCGATTGATAGTTCAACAATGATATAAAATAAAAGAAAGGTTTTTCATTGATAATAAAGCTTAAACAATTGTTCACAGGAATTAATCAATGTAATTGTATCTTCATAGGTTAACTACTACCTTAAACTCAACACAATGGGGTTTAGCTCTTCATAGACATGAAGAACACACAAGATTTCATGGAGGGATTCATCTTCATCAAGGGAATGTCTTCAATTGAAGTTGAATTCTCCATCGGAAATTGCTTTATGCTCTGTGTAATACGGTGAACTGACTTTTTATCGATCGAAATGTCGCGGTTAAGCATGAGTCGCCACCGACTTTTATTTTATCCAAACAAATTCAGAAAGGCTAAAAGAAACAGAAAAAACCTTTTAAAGAAATCTAAGTTCGGGGGGTAATTTATGCAAAGGGAAGGTGTAAGGCACCCTTTGCATCCATGGTTTTCCATGGGCTCTTAATTGCTTTGCTTGCTCGTTTTCAGAAAATGTAGATGAAAGAGGAAAAATGGACTTTAGCTCGTAAATGAGCGTAGCCATCTTTTGAAGAATTTTGAGAAAGAATATAGAAAATAGAGCATGGCAAAGCAATTAGGGACAATTACCTTAAACTCAGATGATAGGTCTCTTTTTAGCCTTTCAGAATGAAAGGGTCAATCCTTGCCATAAGTGGGAAGGAAGCCTTTCGTTTGGAGGTAGAAGGGTCATTGAATTATCGTTCGCCCAAAGACTAACCCATGCCATAGAGAGGCAGGTAGTCTAAGGGGAAGGATCAGAATAGCCTTTCGTAGGCAACCAGAAGATACCTCAGCCTTTTCCGTAGGCAACTTTCGAGGGTCGAGGTCATGTGAGTGTATCGAAGGCAGCATCATTAGGAACCATGACCTTTAATCAAGGCAACATGGCTAAGGTATCCTCGTATTCGATGGACGGGCTATTCTGCACAAAATACAAGGCAACAAGGCAACAAGGCAACAGAGAGGTTACCCAAAAGCGTGCATGTGTGCACCAATCATGTGATTATATTCAAATATATTATCTGGTAAATTTAGTGATTCTATGTTCAATTCAAAGGTTGCACTCCCTAGGATTACTAACCACGCATTTAAATAATATAATCAAAACTGATATGGGGGAGGGAAATTGTAACCAGCGGATCCCTTAATAGGGTTTGACATAAGTAATAATAAAAGCAGAAAACATTAGGGTTAGGGTTTAGGGTTACCAACACTCGTAGCTTTGGCGGTCGACAAACCCTGAAAATTGAAAAGAAAGAATAAACAGAAAAAGGGGTGAGTGTATTATTTGTTCAGAGACAATTAGGGTTAACCCTAAAAATGAAAATAATAATAAAAGAAAAAGGGTAAAAGAAACTTAGCTTCGTGTTTTTGAAGGTTGATAATTGGAGGTAGCCTGAAGCATTGACTCTGACCATTGAAACATTGACAATAGAAAAAGAAGTAAGTGTAGGAGGAGTTCATTGTCAACGGGGATCAAACCCTAAAAATAAAAGGTGAAAGAAAATTTAAATAAGGAAAGAATAGAACTTAACTTTTGTTTGACGTGGCGCGTAGTCGGAAGATGCTTTGAAGAGTAACCCTGAGAAGGCATAAGAAGAAAAACATTCAGTGTAGGGCATGATCTCCGTAAACCCTGATTAGGGTACGGATTTAAATGAGAAAATAATTTAATTAATTATTGGTCTTATGACCTAATTAATTAAATCGAGTCGAAAAATAGAATTGAATTTGAAATATATTTTTTGGAATTTTTGGAATCAAAATATAATAAATATGAAAATTTTTAAGTCTTTTAATAATTAAATGTAAATTAAAAATAATTTAAATAAAATAACTTTAAAATAAAATAATAATAATAATTATTATTATTATTATGATATAAAAGAAAAAAAGTTTTTAGAAAACTAAATAAAATGTTATTAATAAATACAAATAAAACAAAACAAAACAAATATATATATATATATATATATATATATATATATATATATAAAAATAAAGGGTTATGCAATTAAAAATAAAAATAAAAATTAGAAACTTAGTTGGTCGATCCGGTGTGGTTGGGCGCTGATGAGCATGATACACCCTCGCTTCCAGATGCGTTGGATCTGCCTTGGATAAGATCTGACGGATGTTGCGTGAGGGACCACCATACGTGCATGAGACGAAACGCATCAGATCCATTCATCCCCTTTTGAAAACACGCGCGCGGGTAAATTTGAAAGGGCCAACCGGAGTGTGCCACGTACCGTCTTCCTCGTCCCAAAAACCAGTAACGCCTTTTACAGCGCTTGCGATGGAAACGCTACAAAAGGTCTTGACTTTTTACACCTGTCAAATGCTAGCAACACATATATGCACAGAAAATAAAAAAGGAAACCATAGTTTGATTCGGTTTGTTCTTGCGACTTCAACCATGGCCATAATAAGGTCTAATTTTGGCTAAATCGTAAAGCCCTAAATTAAAGCTTCAAGATCCATTCATGGTGGATTTGTGTTCCTGCATCCAAACTCAACCAAATTTTCCAGAAACGTTCCATACATCACCACAATCATGAATATGCAATTAAATTTGATTAAAGATGCATGTGTTATGCGGATCGACAAAAAAATAGAAAACAACAAACCGAGGGGTATACGTGATGATTCAGCGCGCTTTCTCTGTGTATGAGTAATGGAATAGCTTCAGTGATGTCCAGGGAACACGTAGCAGTGCTTAGAACCGGTTGAATTGCCTTGTATCTCCAATTCGAATTCGAGATTTTCTTTGGTTTTTGAAGCTCGGACCTAGGTTTCTTGGCTGCAGAAAAATCTCCCCTAATGCTTTGTTTATGTTGTGTATATATAGGTTAAGCTATTAGGTCAACAAAATTGAATAGAATCTTGTTGAATCTTGATTTGCCATGTTTGAAAAATATGAGTCATGAATATTTCTATTTTGATCAAATTTCCAATCTTTTTCACACCAATCTTGCTTGCCACGAATTTGTACTGAATATATGGATTAAATGTAGATTGGAATTGAGTCCCATATATTTTTAAATCAAATATTTGATTTTGTTTCAATTTATTTGATTTTAATTCTTTTTAAATTGAATAAAAAATCAAAATAAATTAGGTGAATCAAATAAATCCGTGGGGATTGGTTTCTAATCTTTGGATGACTTGTGGATCAAGTTTGGATCAAAATATCCTAGGCCCCTTTGCAAAAAATTTTGAGTTTCTTCACATTTTTCCCTCAAAATGGCCTAACTTTGGCAAGGCCTATCTCCCTCAATTTTTGAGGTATGGGAGTGTTCTAAGACATTTTAGAAACCTTAGAGAGTCCTTTAATCAATGTCTTTGGTCTCATATCAAAATCATTTTCCATGCTCCTTGTGTGTCCTTTTGAAAAAAGTGACTTTTTGTTGACTTTTGCAAATGACCTATAATGTCTTAGTCCATATCTCTCAAATGGAGCGTTTTTAGACTTGGTATGTGAGAGACAAAGTTGTAGAGAATCAAATTTCCTTCAAAATTAGCTTTGGATGGAAAATTTCTGACGTTCTATGTGAGAGTTATGGCTGGTCAAAGTTCAGTTGACTTTTCCTATGCAAAACCCTAATTTAGAAACCTTTTGATTTGTTGATTTTTGATCTTTCCTTTGAATAAATCAAACCCTAGTTTCATAGCCTTGTGTAGGAGAATGTGTCTATGAGTTTTGTGTATTGATTGGCATTTGTATAAGAGAAATAGTATGGGCAAATTTTGGGGTATGACACTCTGGAATAGGATTGCTCTCTAAAATTCGTTCACCAAAGATCTCTCTCTTATGAGGGTTAGGGCTTCTATTTATAACAATTTGTCTGTGTAACGCAGCCAGCGCGGTGCAGAATAGACTGGCGCGGCGCGAACCCAAGTCATAATGTTCTTACGCGTCTCGCGCGCGATTAGCGCAGCCCGCCCTTTGCTTAATCCCACTTCTTTGTGATTTCTCTTCATCAGAGCCTCTATGCCTGCGTGTTTCCTCGCCTTTGCTTCTTAACTTCAATATCTGCACAAATAACACCCAAAGTGACGCAAATGATTCCACAATTAGCATCGAACCTCTAGAGTTCAATTCTAACCGTAAAATCCTTAAAAAGCACAAGATATGTTCACTTTTAGCTCAAAAGGTAATTAATTTGACAAATGAAAACACTACTAATTCACTCCTAACATCAATATAAGAACCTAGGGCAAAAGTATAAACCCTATCTCTCGATTGATAGTTCAACAATGATATAAAATAAAAGCAAGGTTCTTTATTGATAATAAAACTTAAACAATTGTTCACAGGAATTAATCAAAGTAATTGCATCTTCATAGGTTAACTACTACCTTAAACTCAACACAATGGGGTTTAGCTCTCCATAGACATGAAGAACACACAAAACTTCATAGAGGGATTCATCTTCATCAAGGGAATATCTTCAATTGATGTTGAATTCTCCGTCGGATGTTGTTTTTTGCTCTTGAATAGAAATGCTCTCTGAATTTCGCTCACCAAAGATCTCCCTCTTATGAGGATTAGGTATTCTATTTATAACATTATTTCTTTTCACGCAGCTTCCGCGGCGCGGCAAGGATTGGCGAGGCGCGAAGTGAAGTCAGAAGGTTTGGCGCGTCTCGTCCCTTATTACTACGGCTCGGCCGTTGCTTCATCCCACTTCTTTGTGATTTCTCTTCTCCAGAGTCTTTACGCCTTCGCGCTTCCTCGTCCCTAATTTTCAACCTTAATACCTGCACAAATAACACCCAAAGTGATACAATTTGCTCTACAATTAGCATTGAACCTCTAGATTTCAATTCTAACCAAAAAAACCTTAAAATCATAAGATATGTTCAACTTCAGCTCAAAAGGTAGTTATTTTAACACATGAAAATACTACTAGAGGAAAATAAATCCTCTTACCCCTTGACAAAAGTTTATTATACTTTCGAGTTTGAGAAACATCTGGCCAGAGGAAAATAAATCCTCTTGCCCCTTGATAGAAATTAAGGCTCTTGATAGTCCTTCCATAATAGTATCTGGAAATTATGCGTCTTAAACCCCTAAGATCCTTGAAAAAGGTTAGTCAATAGATTATGTAAAATCATAAAGTAGTATGGACAAGTAAGTCCTACAAATAAAACCTGCAAGGAAATCAAGTTGTTAGATAACAAACAAGTCACAAAAGAGTCCTTAGGTTTAAAGACTTGCATGAAGTATGACCAGGTGATTAGCCTTCCCCAATAGGTACTTTCTAAGGATAGGAGTGAATTTAGTAACGGGTTCTAAAAATTTACTCAGAATGGTCAGTCCCTCTAAAGCACCCTCGAACATGATACATACATACCATGCAATGATACTTTAAGAAAGAACCTATATGAGTTGTAGTATCGGGTAGCAACTGTGTCCCTCAACATACATCAAGGGTAGTACCCCCACTACGTTCCTAAAGGCCAAGATGGGTTAATGGGTAACTAAAGGTCCTTAAGCTCCGATGCACCCAAGGGTATCTACACGAACCTCCTTCATACAAGAGAAGCATGCAAACAACCATGGAGACCTAACTTAAGCGTGAACTTCATATTGACCAATCTCAAGCATGCACAAGGGAGGTCTCCATGACTATGCCACTTCATATCTTATGGTGCACTTGAATCCGGGTATAGGATTCATCTTCCATTCAATCCCCAAACAACCTTGAAAAGTAAAGCAAACAAAACAAGCATTGGTGATCTAAGCTAGGGGTGTGCATGGTTGGTTATTTCCAAAAACCAAATCATAACAATTTTAAAACCATTTAAATGGTTTGGATTTATAACCATAACCATATTTTAATCAAAACTGGTTATAAATTTGGTTATGATTTTATATAACCGGTTTTTTAAAAAAATCCAGTTTTAAAAATTATTTTTTTTGAAAATATTTTTTTTCAAAACCAATTAATATTTTGAGAATTAAAATATTTGGATTTAGATAATAACCGAATCCAAAATAATTTAACCGGTTAATAACCATTTAATTATATCCGGATTATATGAATGGATAACCAAACTATTAATAACTAAACCGGTTAATGACCATTCAATTATATCCGGATATTTAAAAATGGTTTAGGTTTGGTTATGGATTTGGACATCAAAACCGGATATTTTGCACATTCCTAATCTAAGGCCTAAGGTAAACCCCTCTTTAAAGGATCCCCAGCAGAGTCGCCAGTTCTGTAACACGGTGGGAGAACTGACTTTTAATTTTCGTAAACAATATTGTTGTAAGCTACGACCCCTTTTATTGTTCACACACTCACCTCTAGGGTTTCCCCTCTTATGTTTCCTTTCGACAATTAAATAGTCAAGTCCCTCGAGCGTAGGGATAGCTTAGCACCTGTTGCCTTTGATTCAAATCATCACGGTCCCTTTAGAATAAATACCATAGTCCCTTCGATGTTGCCTTCGGTAATATGATCTCGTCCCTCGAGTTGCCTTCGATGAATGATGATGGTCCCTTCGGATTGCTAAGGTATCCTTACATGTTGCCTTCATATCCAATGCATAGGAATTCCTACCCTCCTTATGGTATGGATAGCCCTTATGACTATACGATGACTCTCGATGTCCCGAACACATCCAATGTATAGGACTACTTGCCCTTATATGGTATGGATAGTACTATCGCTCAAGGAAAGTCTTTAGAATAGGAAAGACCTTACGAACTTATGGTAGGTAACTCTTAAGTGCTTGCTCAGAACAAATCAAATACTTTTCACACCCTGTTTTCTAACATTGTCTTTTTAGACATTCTCAAAAATAAAAATGTTTTTCTAAACACACACTACACTCTTTCAAACGTTTCAAACAATTCAAACAAAAGTGAGCTAAGCAATTAAGAGCCCATGGATAACCATGGATACAAAGGGTGCTCATACATTCCATTTGTATAACCTACCCCCTAACTCAATATCTTTCAAAAAAGGTCTTTCCTATTCTTTTAGCCTTTCCTAAATTGGATAAAATAAAAGTCGGTGACGACTCTTGCTATCCGCGACATATCTTAAAGTCAGTTCTCCCACCGTATTACACATACCATTGTTTTGAATTTTATCATCATTTTACCTTTTTCTATTTTTATGCATTTTACTTTTCAAATTAATTGAAGTATTTGTAGACAATCAACTTAAATTGGTATTCACAAAAAAAAAGGTAAATTATGAACATAAAGTAGTTTCCTATCATCTAAAGAAATCATTAAATAATTCTTAGGTTTAAAATCAATTTTAAATTTTTTCTTTTTTTCTACGATCCAAAGGAAATTAAGTTTATCTACTACTTCTCTATTTACTTGGTGAGTATGGATAAACAAATCATTGGATAGTGTTTCCCACAATTTATTATCAATACTTTGAATAAAATTTTGAATCTAACTTTCAATAGTTCAAACCAAACACCATTAAACGGTGGAACTGTGTTTAGGAAAGATCTCTTGTTAGAAAAGGTGTTGGAAGTCATCTTCCTCCAAAGACTAAAGACAATTGCTCTTTGAACATGAGTTAGATTTTGATGTCACTTGTTAGACATGTGACTCCACACACAAGAAGGGGGAGTTGTAGCGGTTGTTCCAAGGTGAAAATTTGTGAGGATTGAATCGAACTCTAATGGATCGAAGAGTAGTTTCTGGTTCGACATAATTTATGCATACCGTTGAAGTATGTTCACATGCTGGTATCGAAGACCTACATACTATAGTCGAAGTTTATTTTAGTATGTGGGTATCTAAATGCTAGTGTTGTTAGTATTTCGATTTGGGCCTGTTTGTTATGTCCAATTGTTTAATTTAGCTTGTACCCTAAGTTAGCTTGTAATGAATATTTGTGAAAAAAACTCATTAGTTTTGTATGTTAGGTTTATTATAAATAGCATACCAGTCTCTCATCATTGCATACTGTAACACATGGGAGAACTGGCTTTTTTAAATATGCGGATAGCAAGAGTTGCCACTGACTTTTATTTTATCCAATTTGCAAAGGAAAAAAGAACAGGAAAGACCTTTTAAAATATTTTGAGTTCGGGGGGTAGGTTATACAAAGGGAAGGTGTAAGCACCCTTTGTATTCATGGTTATCCATGGGCTCTTAATTGCTTAGCTCACTTTTGTTTAAATTGTTTGAAAATTGTCATGTGTGTTTAGAAAAACATTTTTTAAAGAGCTTTAACTTTGTAATGATATTGGTACGGATGTATACAAAGTGTAATCTTTGAAAATAGTCTTGAAAAGAAGGTGTGAGAAGCATTTGAGAGTTTTAAGTTGATTGTGAGCAAGCAGTTAAGAGCTACCTACCCTAAGTTTGAAGTCTTTCTTGTCCTTAAAGTCTTTCGTTTAAGAGAAAGAGACTATCCACACCATTAGTCAGTGGGAAGTCTTTTCTGTGGTGTTGTTTTTTTTACCTTCCCGTTTCACTTGGGAGGACGGTACGCCGGACCCTTCACGCGAAATTTGGAAGGAGAAAGACACCCTTGTGGGAGGAATTTTATTCCAGTTCTTCCTACCATAGCACACGAACTTTTTAATTATCCTACGAGGAGGAAGGGGAAAAAGATCTCAAATAAACCCTGAGAGTTTTCTAGGTGTGGGGATTTCACCTAAACATATGTTCTGGAGTCTGGGAGGTCGGTTATACACAGGGAAGGTTTTAAGCACCCTATATATCCGTAGTACTCTACGGGAACCTTCTCTGTGTCTATGTGTTTGCGTTTGTTGCTTGATTGGGAAAGTTTCTCCTTTGTGTTAGGAGAGAGAATTGAATTGATTTGAAATACAGATGAACTGACTGGTTTTGGTTTTTTATTAGCTCGCTAAGATTTTTTGTGAATCTCATGCCTACATATCCCTAATGGAAGTCAAAGCTCTTTGTAGTTCGAGGAACTAATTAGGGAAATGAATTGATTTTTGGGTGTCTTGTTTTAACTCAAGGTTAAAGTTTGAGTTAAATCTCTGCTTGCTGAAAAGAGACGAGTTTTCATCTTAATGGAGAGATATTTCAATTGTTTTACCAAAAAAAATATGTTACGGAGCAAATTCAAATTTTTTTTTTTACAGGTTTTTTTCAAAACTTGTGTATATGGCATGGGGACAAAATATATATCAACCTTTAGTATATTAGAATTTTTTATTTTAAAATATTAAATAAATATTCTAGAAACTCATTTTTCATTAAAACAAATGAACACCGTACAAAGATGGAAAAATAAAATACACCGCACAAAGACAAAAAATCAAAATAAAAAACGATGCACTAAAATGACGAATTAAAAGAAAAAAAAACACTAATTTATGTAAAAATCATGTATTTAACTAATATAAAAAGAAAAAAAAAACAATTTAGAGAGGAGATTTTGAATCAAAATGGATCTTAAATCACCGCTCTATTAAGAGATAAAAGAAAGTATATGTAGAAAGGTTTCTTTCTCAAATTTACACAGAGATTGACGTCAAGATATAACAATCCATCATGATATATGTTACCAGCCTTCATAATTCTCAATAAATTTAAATTAGCATATATTAGTCAATAAAAATATATTAAAAAAAAACAAAATAAAGAAAAACACTAAAGTGACCACCGACCATGAAACAACAGACAAAAAAACTTGTATCGACAAAAACAATCAGCAAAGAACATATCAAAGATAGGATAATTAAAAATAAACATGATTATAAATACCCTCAGGAACATTTATTAATATGGTGAGGTATGAATTACATTATTAATTACTGAGTCCAAGAATGACATTCAACAGAACCGGGAGATAGAATCTTACATGGTCCTGATTCTGTTACATACCAATTGCACTGAATACATCTATTCAAAGAGAGATCTGGTTCAATATTATCGTACGTATGCACAGTTTTATTCCATTCGAAGAGACAGCTGTATATATTACTAAAAAATGAAGGCGTAATATGCCAACCAAAACTAGATCCATGATGAAGAAGCTGAGTTCCAAGATCATGTTGTTTAGATCTGCAATGAAGGGTTAAATCCAAATTTTCTTTCAAAGAGTTGGTAATGGTAACATTTATACTCATAGTTACTCCAAAAGCAGTGTGCATAGATAGCAAAATAAACACACATAACAAGAGGATTTTCTTAGTAAACTGAGACATTGTATATGAATGTTGAACTGATTGTGAAAACTAGAATCACATATTTATAGGTGATTTTTGGGAAATATTGGATTAATATTAATATTAGAATCATATATTTATTTATAGGTGGCTTTTGAGAAATGATATATTTTATTAAAATATATTACTGCCACTTTATTAATTTTTTTTGATACATCAATTATTCATTGTATACGTAAAAAAATACTTTTGGTCAAAAAAAATGTAAAAGAAATATTTGTTGTATTATATGAACTATCCAATGTATTTACTAATAATCAAAACATGAATCAAAACAAAGGCATTTTAAAAAGGATTAAATAAGTTTCTGGTTCCTCTAAATATCTCAAACTTTGTTTTTAATTAGTCTTTTAAAAAAATTCTTTTAAAGAATGGTCTTCCTAAAATTTTTTGTCCACACTTTTGGTCCCTCTTGACAACATCGGTTAACATAAGTTGATATGGCACGCCACGTGGCAATGCCAACGTGGTCAAATGCTAACGTGTCATGCCACGTGGCTAAGGTCAACATGATACTTGAACCCATAAAATTTCGTACTTAATCGGTAGCTAAAATCGTAACTAATTTGTAGCAAATTTATTGCACGAATTCTGATTCTGAAAAGATGCAGTTTGTGCATTTTTTTTAATAAGCAATTGATATAAGAAATCGCACTAGGGGTGCAACCCTTACAACACAAAAACTCTACAAAGAGTTAAAACAACCCAATTGAAACTTGTACCAATCGTAAAAGCTAGAAAAGTACAATGGGTTACTACTAGCTAACCATCTCCAAGACAAGAAAATCACATTGGAACCCACCACATCAAAGCTATAAGACACATTCTAAAAAATAATAGCATTTCTCATGAGCCATAAACTCCAAGTAGTAGCAATCCAAATAATATTGATCTTAAACTTATCATTAGCATTCTTCACCTTCTCTTGAATAGAACCAAAGTCCATTAACTCCTCTAACAAAAAGTTAAGGTCTCCCCCCAACCATAAATAGATCCATTCCCAAATTGCTTTCGAGACTTGACAAAGAAAAAGTAAATGGTTCAAGGTCTCCGAATGAATGTTACAAAACTCGCAATTTTGGTTGTGGAGATATTAGCAACTCTTCTTCTATTCAACAGGTCTTTAGAAGGTAATCTAAATATGAACATCCACCAAACAAAAATCTTGATCTTGAGCGATACCTTCGTCCTCCACATAACATTCTACAAATTTACCGTAGAAGGCAGCCACACGAGATCCTTAGAATCATTAACGCAAATCTGGCATTCTCAAATTCTTTTCCATGATCGCTTCTGATTCTGATGACAGTGCTTTCCTTTTCTCTTTGGAGTCTAGTGCAGAGCTCTTTAAAGACATCAAATACGTCAGATTTTTCTCTAATGAAGCTTATCCATGTGTATCTGGAGAAATCATCAACTACTACCTAAGCATACCTTTTTTCTCCAAGACTTTCCACTTGCATTGGTCCCATTAGATCCATATGCAACAGTTCCAGAGTTTTAGAGGTGGTGAGTTGACTGACCCTTGGGTGAGAGGTCCTGGTTTGCTTTCCAACCTGATATTCTCCACACACTTTGCCTTCATCAATCTGTAACTTAGGTATTCCTCTCACAGCTTCTTTGTTTATGATCTTTTTCATTCCTCTCAAATGCAGATGTCCCAGTTTTTGATGCCAGAGTCTAACTTCTTTTTCCTCTTTTGCCATGGTACATATTGATGAATGACTTGCTATTTTGGATTCCCATAAGTAGCAGTTGTCTTTGGATATTACTCCCTTCATGACCTCTACATCTTCTTCATTAGTGACCACACATTCATCTTTGGTAAATCTGACTTTTAGGCCTTGGTCACATAGCTGACTGATGCTGATCAAGTTTGCAGCTAGACCTTTGACTAGTAGAACACTGTCTAGTTGAGGTGCTCCTGCATGCTCTAGTTTTCCTACCCCTTTAATCTCTCATCTGGCTCCATCACCAAAGGTTACATAGCTGGTGGAATGTGGCTTGATTTCTTCCAACAAGTTTTTTCATTCCTGTCATGTGTTTTGAACATCCACTGTCAAAGTACCAGTCTCCTTTGGTTGACACCCTCAAGGAGGTATGAGCAATTAAAGCAGAACATTTAGCAACCCATCGTTGTTTCGTGAGAATGTTGTGCTGGTTGAGATTGCTTGTATATTTTTGCCACGGGTACCCAATCAGTTCATAGCAGAATCTTTTCAGGTGGCCAAATCTCCCACAGTAGTGGCATCTTCATTCATGAAATTTCCCTTTTGTTTGGTTCCAATCCCTCGTTTCATGATGTCGTGACATCGATGCTGACATCTGCTTACCAGGAAGTGTTTCTGGTTCTGACTCTTTTGACCCTAGATTAGATTCATTCCCAAATCCTAATCCAGACCGATTTCCTCCTTTTTAACCAATTTCAAGAATCTTTTCAAGGGAGTCAGTTCCATTGTTCAGCATTCTAATTGATCGTTACATCTGATCTAGTTTGTAGTTGAAGATGCTGATTTCACCATTGAGATGTGCTACGGTTGCTAGAAGTTCTCTTTTCTCGACTTCCAGTTCTTCTATAACTTTCTTTTGTTTCTCCTTTATCCTCCACATTTCAGCACTCTTGATCCTTAGATCATTAGATGGCCAGTTCTTCAAAGGTAGGGACATTTTTGTTGTTTTTGTGATTAAACGTACACACGCTTGTTAGAGCAGCACATTCCTCTTCACTATCACTATTTGAGTTTTCATCAGATCGAGTGGCAGACATACCTTTTCTTTGCTCTTTGAGGTAGGTGGGACATTCAACTTGAATGTGTCCGTATCCTTCACAAGTGTGGCATTGAATTTCTCTTTCTAGAGCCACCTTTTCTTCAGCTGAGGTTCTTCTGTTAGGAGCATATGTTTTGGTAATTTCATTGGTAGTGTTCTGGACATTGAATCTGGACTTCTGACCAACCCTTTCAATAAATCTGTTGAATTGCTTTCCAAGCATGGCTATGGCTTCTGGTATATCGTCATTATTTCCATCCTCATCATCTGTGTTGGTGATAAACGTTATGCTTTTGTTTTTATCTTCAACAAGCTTACAAATGCTCAACTCAAAGGTTTGTAGAGACCCAATGAGTTCGTCCAGCTTCATTTTGCTGATGTCCTGGGCTTCCTCTATGGCAGTTACCTTCATATCAAACCGCTTGAGCAGTGATCTGAGGACCTTCCTTACCAATTTTTCTTCAGTCATTTTTTCTCCTAAGGCACTTGAGTTGTTTGATATCTCAAGAATATTCATGTAAAATTCATAAATGGTTTCATCCTCTTTCATCTTGAGATTTTCAAACTTAGTGGTAAGTATTTGAAGTCTCGACATCTTTACCTTGGACGTGCCTTCATGTGCTGTTTTAATATCCCAAGCTTCTTTAGCCAGCTCACAGTATTGCACAAGTCTGAAGATGTTCTTGTCGATACCATTGAATATTGCACCTAGGGCCTTGGAATTGCCCAACGCTAACTCTTCTTCAGATTTGCTCCATTGAGTTTCAGGAATTAGAACAGTGGTTCCATCTTCCAAAATTTTCTCAGGATGTTTCCATCCACTTTCAACAGCTCTCCAGGCCTTGCTTTCCACTGACTTAATTACGGCTACCATACGAGATTTCCAGTAGTCATAGTTAGAGCCATCCAGGATAGGTTGTCTGTTTCCAAACACTAACAGTTCCTTCTCCATAGTACCAGAATTTTGTTATCCCTAGATCTCACCCAGATGTAAACAGGCAGGGTGCCTGCTCTGAATCTCTTTTATAATTACATGATATGATATGATTATAAAATAAATTTATGTTATAATTACACTAATATTTTAAAATCTCAAAATATTTTTAGAAATTTTAATAAATTTTATCATAAAGATTATTCTTATAAATATATATATATATATATATATATATATATATATATATATATATATATATATTAAGGTGAATTCTTATTTACCCAACTCTAAAAGTTGGATAAAGTTACCCTTAGTGTAAAATACATTGAAAATATTAAATAATTGTTCTATTTAATAAATAATTAATATATATATATATATATATATATATATATATATATATATATATATAAATTAAATGGTATCATGTGATTGGATGAAGGTACACTATCCATTTTTTTGTGATGGGTAGAGAAGTTGTCCCCATATATTAATAAATTTATACTTATATAAAAGTGAGTTAACAATTTTTTATACTATGTTTAATTTATTAATTAAAAGTAATTTTTTTAAACTTATAAAATTACTAAAACAAAATATAATGGAATCTTAAAAAGTTAATAATCATAAAGTTAAAATTGATATTTGACGGGAAAGTGTTATAAATTTTAGGTTTGAAAAAATTGACTAATATCTAAAAAATAATGTTATTTGAATTGGAAAAATAATTTTATTCAAATCTATAGTTTGAAAATAAACTCATTTGGATTTAACTGAGTTTCGTTAACTCATCTAGATTTGCGGATAGATGTAAATGTATCTATGAGATATCAACTGTAAATTGTTCATTTTAATGTCCATCTTATAAATATTTCTCTTGCAGTTGTTTTATATAATTGAAGTTAGAGAATCAACTGTACGATTTATTGTAAGTACGAATCTATGCTTAAAAGTTGGGTATATTATTAGCATATATTTGTAACTATGTGAATGTGAACCAATTGAAGAATTAATTTATACTTTATAAATGATGGTTTGATAAACGTATAATGTGAATTCAGACGGGGCCCGTGCAATAACACGAATTTCTTACTAGTTTAACTTTAAAAAAATCGATTGAGTACCCTTAAAATATTTAAAATACATCACATCAGTTTTTTTACCTATCTTGACATCAAATAGAGATTAGATATCTCACCTATATTAGGATCATAAGTGACAAAATTATATAAAATATTTAGGTACTTACTTATTAACTTAGTTTATAATTAATCAATAGAAAAAAACTTAGATTTATCAATAAAAAGTGATAAAATACCTATTTGGACTTGTTACTTAAACATTAACTAAAACATGTGAAAGTGACTGAAAAATTATCAAAAAGCTTACTAACACCTTGCCAGAGAAACTTTCCTACAAGCAAGGCTCACTAGGCTAAGATCATGGGTGCACTAAACGAGTATGGAAAATAGAAGACTTCAAGGCTAAGTTACTTGAAATTTAGGCTCTTACACAACAGATGTCAAGACACATATCCTAACAACACACAATGTCAAGATAGATGTTATAACATCTGCAGACTGACAGCACAAATATCAAAAAAACAAAACTAAATGCATAATGATAAATAACACATAATTGTTAACTCAGTTCAGTGCAACAACACATAATTTGAGGACTACCAAGCCAGGAAGGAAATCTACTATTTGCAGTACTAGTTCAAAGCATAAACAGGCACAATTTACAACATTTCTCCTAATTACTATCCAATGCAACTTCTACCTAGAAATCAATATCTTGATATGAGAAACTAAAATCCCACTCCCAATCACTGCAGTGATAAAAACAGGCACACAACCCGTGACCACATGAACCAAATAAAAAGATTACACTTCAGATAGAAACACACGTATCTGATGGAAACACACAAAAAAAGTCACTTTCAGGCAGTCTTCCACCCCTTGCCCCTTTCAAAGATCCTGCTGCACTCCTTGTGGCTGTTTTATAGAGACCTTTTGTTCCATTCCTTGTCCGTATTAATTTGATTAGGCTTCCTAAGCCTTATATAATAGAGGAAAGATACAGTAACAATTGCATTCCTCCATGTCTGTAATTGCTATAACTCCTCAATAGTGCAAGTTCTAACTCCACTTCTTATGTTTTTAATTTGATTTGTTTTAAACATAACAGTAAGTTATTCCTTGTTGTCGATATGCTCCACAGTGATAACCTTCCTTTCAACAAAACTCTTGATTAATTGGATATCAAGATTCTTGTTCCATCCATGTTGAATGAGATAATCGATAATATTCAGATCAACACAGTGTAATGTCAGGACCTTATGTTTGACATTGAAATCCTTCAACACCTCTCTTATCAGTTCCTAGAAACTTCCTTTTGTTTCCCTAAATTCAGCTTAAGCTTTTAACCAAGAAGCACATGTCTTCATAGCAAAATATCCATCTGTTAGAACAAGATTTGGTTCTATACTCAATCTCTAAGTTTTGATGATAACAACACATATATTTTATATGTAAAAAAAATCTTTATAACGGTTTCTTAAGTGTACAGATTAGAAATGCTTATTGATTTAGGAGTGTATTCTAAAGAGTCATTAGAAATATGCTTGGCATGCCAGAAAGACTATTCACGTCCTTTTCTAAAGCAACACTAGTAGTTCGGAAGAATGTTGAATGTTCACCAGAAAGAAGTTTGTTAGAAGCTTTCATTTTAAGATTAGAAAGTAAGACTACATCAGATACAAGCTTTGGCTTCAAAAGATCACAAGTCAAGATGTGTTCGTCAGAAGATCTGTTGCTTCTAACTCTAATGACATAGTCAAGATATATCTAATAATGATCAAGATCGGAAATATGGATATTAGCATCATAAATGTTGATTAGTTGTCACGACTCAAAGTTTAGTTATTAAGATTTGTCTTCAGAAAATATGGTACTATATATATATATCTGAAATATTATTATATTTATGAAAGACTCTAACACTGTTACACAAAACATCATCTAGATTATTTCTCAATTCTCAAATCATATATCTTATACTTCTTATATAAATTTGATCTCAAATAGGAAGTCATACATTGTATTTCATAAAATTTGTTGATATCATTTCTAAAAGACAAACTTATGTTCCTAATAACTCTGATGTTCTTATGTTATCATAATAACGTAGTTTCTGAACTACTCATCAAAAAACTCATCAGAAGAAAAAAGATAAGAAATTGATCTCTTCGAAGCTTATTACTTCAGAACAGAAGTACATCATTTGAAGATAAGGTGTTTGTACTATTTGTTACGACCAGCTTTTAAATTGTAAGTTTTCTAACCTAAATTACAGAGTCGTCACCTATATTTTATTATATCTTAAGATAAGGAAAAATATGGGATAAAAACCTAATTAAAGAGATTGGGTAAGTTGAGAAATTAGAGTCAAAGGAAGGTGTTAGACACCCTTAACCCTTCCTTAAGGTATTCTAAATGTCTATAGGGTAAGGGTTTTATGGTAAGTTTTATAAAAAGTTATGGTTAAAAGTATACAGTAGGGTAGAGAATAAAATCTCAAACCTACTTAGTTTTGGGGGACGGAGACTCGTTTTGGTTGTCCGAATGCCTACATACCTCCTTAATGGAGGATCAGAGTCAACGTAGTTCGTAGTTTTTGTTGTTGATGTTTTTTATGGGATTTTATGTATTTAATAGAATTTGTTCATTGATGTGTTTTAGCAAAAAAATGTAGTTCGTAGTTATCATAGATCGCGGTTAATAAAGAATTTTAATATGACATATAATCCCTATTTTTGTTTTTTTATATTAAATAATAAATTAATGTTTTAGTTGAATTAGAATAATTATGTTTAAATAAATTGGATTTTTAAATTGATTCACGCATTCTTAACGTCATGCATTCGATTTTCACTCAAAGGCACTAACCGACTGCGCATGATTTTTACGGGACTTTGGATATTTGACCAGTGCGACATAGAGAGTCGACCAATTCAAAGACGAGATGAAATAGATGTTCAACCATCATTTATCCATTAAAAGTGAAATTATAATGAACATGTACAAACCAACTGATTTAATTAACCTAAGAATAACTAAGCTAATAAAAGATTTTTTTTGTTTGTTTTAACTAGATATATGGCCCGTGCGTTGCACGGGTATGATTATAATTGTTCATTTAAATATTATTTCTCAAGAATTTAATTGAAGAAGAACTCAACGAAAATTTGTATTTCCACAAACAAAAGTGATTAAAAGTATAAAATATATTTTTATTTTCTACTAATGATGTTTATTTTTGTCTATTAGAATAATTAAATTTTTATAATAGTAAATAATATGATTTGTTTATCTTATTATCAATTATAATAATTTCTATTAATAAGTAAGTGATCCATCTTAATTAAGAATAATAATGTTTATTTTTTAAAACGAACGAATAATAATGTCTCATTTATAAAAGCAATAAGTTATAGAAAAAATTTAATGACAAATTTGTTAAAAATTAAATTTAAAAATAAAATAAAAGAGCATAGAATATAAGTTTTATCTAATAAAATTAATAATTTTATAGATCTCAAGTATTTGTTGTAAAAGTTTATCAAATAATTTTTTCAAATAATTTTTTTTTATTCTATACAATAAATTATTTTAGTGTGATAGGTATTTTAATCCGATTTCTTAACAAAATAAACACAAAATGTATATAAGTTAAAGAATATAATTATTTCCAATACAATCAACTTAAAAAGTGAATTTTTTTCAATATAATTTAATACAAACATCTTCAATAGTATCAATTAATTATAGTAATACAATTTTTTATTTATTAAATTGATTACACCATATCAATATTTTCATTAATTATTTCTATTTAAAATAATAATAAACTCAAACGCATTTTATCAACAAAACTTATAATGTTGTTTGGTTTATTATAAATCCAATATAAATTAATAAAAAAACAAAATTTTCAATAGTGAGGGGGCATGACCTATCCCACTAAATTAAGAAAAAGTAAAATAAATGAAACAATAAAACAAAATCATATTTTTTTCAAATATTTTTTTAATCATATACAACATAATATTTTAGTGTGATAGGTATTTTAATTCAATTTCTTAAAAAAATAAAAACAAAATGTACATAAATTAAAGAATATAATCATGTGCAATACAATCAACTTTTGTGAATACTTTTTTAATACAATTTAATACAAACATCTTCAATACTATGAATTAATTATAGTAATACAATTTTCTATTTATTAAATTGATTACATCATATCAATATTTTCGTGAATCGTTTGTATTTAAATTAATAATAAACTCTAATACATCTTATCAACAAAATTTATAATGTTGTTTGGTTTATTGTAAATCCAATATAAATTAATAAGAAAAAGAAATTTTCAATAGTGGGAGGGCGTGATCTATCTCACTAAATTAGTAAAGGAAAGAAAAAAATTTATCAGTAAATATGAAAAATATAAAAATATAAATCAAAAAATCTAAATATGTATTTCATAGTGTAATTTTTTTTAGGATATGTTATTGGTTTGTAAATTTATCAGTGTATCTATATTACATTATATGGAAACAAATTAAGTTAAATGACTTTACAAGATTTCAAGAAATTTTATCTAAATGTTTTATCCACAGTAGTGCCCAATGAATCACTTTTGATATAGGTTTTCCAAAGCAAATATAATTTTTATTATATATGCTTGCAATATTTTATCTTCGCTAAGCCTGCAAAAATATATATTGTATTTTACATAAAAATAGAATAAATGAGTATGCAATTTAACAATAAGATAAACAAATTTATAAATAGTTATTAGAAAAAAATCTTACTGATTGAAGTTGTTATGAGACATGAAAATCCTAGAAAAGAACAAATAGGTGAAAATGGTAGCAAATGAAATTGGTAAATAATGAAAGTGGGATTAAGAGTGGTTATAAAGGTTTGTAAGAATACAAAAAGACACTATTTTATAGTCGTTATCATAGAATATTATTAATACTATTATTATGACCTCTCATTTTTTAGAAGTTAATTATTTTACCAATAGAAAAACAGTAACAGATAAACAAAAATAAAGTATTGCACTAAAATAAAAATTTATGACACCTTTAATGAAGAGTTAAAGAGATGAAAAAACCAAAAAACAAAAAGTGATGGTTAGTTATGGAATATAAAAGAGAATGTTATAGATTTAGAATAATTTCCACTAAAATATACTATTACAATTAGAATTAAAGTGATATTAAAATTAGAAAATAAATTTAAAATGTAGGACTATTAAAATTTTGGGAAAATACCCTTTTTCGTCCCCTAACTTTGCCTCAGGGTCCATTATGGTCCCTTAACTTTTAAAAAGTTCAAATCAATCCCTTAAATTTAAAAAACGGAGCATGTAGGTCCTTTCCGTCTATTTACTGCAAACGGACGTTATGGTCTATAGACGTGGTACATGTGGCATCTGATTTGGCATTTTATCTTCAACACCTTCTTCTTCCCTGTGTAGTCTCTTTTGATATTTCCAGATTTGATATTTCATAAACTCTATTTTCTTCAATCCAAACAACACACTCATACAACAACCCAGAAAATTACTAAAAAATTCATCAAATCCACAGCATTAAAGGAAACACACAAAAGCTTCTTCCTAAAACACCGTCTTCTCCGACGAGCACGCGGCGGCCGCCACTGTCTTCTCCGGCGAGCACCCTCCTAAAAAATTGAAACCTGAACATAACCCCTCATAGTTTTAAGCTCTGAATCCGAATCTGACCTTAAAAAGTCCAAAAGCTTCCTCAATCGTCCGGATCCAAGTTTCAAAATTGAAAACCCTAACCACACAAAACAACTTCAACACCACCTCTCAGCTTTCTCGTCTTCACGAATGGCACGGCGAAATTCCTCAACTCGTCTTCTGGATACATAATTGCATAAGTTCCTCAACATAATCACTTTCAGTATGCTATTGTGATAAGAAAAAGGAGAGAGAGAAAAGAGAAGAATGAAAGGAACTTACTGAGCAAGAGGGAGGTTTTGGGATTGAAGAGGAGGAGAAGTGAAAGTGTGGAAGGAGAAGTGAGAAGGGTTGTTGTTGTGGGGAGGGCAGTGGTGGCAGTGACGGCGGAGGGGGCAGTGTGGGCAGTGGTGATGAGGGCGGCAACCATTGGAAGAAGAAGACGTTGAACAAGGAAGCCGTTTTTCAGTGTTTATTTTCATTCATCAATTCGTGTACCTGTTCATCATCAACATCAATGTCAGTAATCTTGCGTTTTGATTTCTTTACCGAAGATGGTACTTCCTTCGCTAGAAAATAATTTCCGGAGAATTCCAAATCCTCTTCTTCATCTTCCTCCTCCTCCCAGTTTTCATTGTTGTTCATCTTTCAATCAAACAAAAAAACAAATCAAAAAAACATTGCAAACCAAATGCAAATATCATGAACCCTATCACCAAAATTTAATAACACACCTTGGTTGGAGATCGAAGATGGAAATTGAAGATTGAGAGAGTAAAAGTTGTTACAATAGAGTAATTTCTGGGTTCAGTAATGTTTGTTGTTGTTTCTGGGTTTGTTCAATTTTTTTGTTGTTTCTTGGTTTGTTCAGATTCTGGGTTTGAGTAGAAGTTGTTACCATTGAGTAATTTCTGGGTTTATTCAATTTCTGAGTTTGAGTAAATTTTGTGGTTGTTATTTTGAAATAAATATAATGTTTTATCCATATCAGCACCACATGTATGCCAACTGGATCTTAATTTTGACTTTGACTAACAGCTCTAACGGAAAGGACTAACGTGCTCCGTTTTTAAGACTTAAGGGATTGATTCGAATTTTTTAAAAGTTAAGGGATCATAATGGACCCGACGCAAAGTTAAGGGACGAAAAATGGTATTTTCCCAAAAAAAATTTAGAGTTTTTTTTTATATTTTATTATGTGGTATTTATTATAAAAATAATATATAAGTTATTTAAATAAAATATAATTTTAAAAGTTTAAAAAAATCAGGGGTTGTTACACTTTCTCTAATTCTAACCTATTAAATTTTATAAAATTCCATCAAAATAAACCATACAAAAAACAAAAATATTTCAGATTAAGACAAAAATTTAAATTAAGACACTTAAATTTACAAACTCATGATTTTTTTTTACAAATTAAAAAAAATAGAAACTCATAAATATAAAATGTTCTAGGTTTTTAAATTTTAAATAATTTAAATAAATAATATTATTATTATTAGTATTCAAAAGTGTGTAATGATACATAAAATTAATAACAATGATTACTATATTTATTAATATTATTCCTTAATTATTATTTATTTTTGTTCATCTATTATGTATTTATATTACACGAATGCAATCAATTTGTATAAAAAAACATATTAAGGTTTGCGTTGATTAATATATAAGATTTGCGTTGATTAATGACAGACAAAAAAACGAATTAGATTTAGAGCTGTTATAAATTGAATACAAATTAAGTGATGAGTAATATTTGTAAAAACAAATATAATAAATTATGATTTAGACGTTAAAAATTGATAGAGCCAATTAAATTCATATTCATTATAAGTTTTAAATTTAGAATAAATGTGAAACTAATAAACACAATAATTAAGGAGAATGAAATATTTGATTGGATCTTCTATAATTAGTTAATTATTTTATTGCATAAAAATATTTGTGAAACATAAAAAACATAACTAATATACACTATAGAAAAAAAAGAATTTAAATTAAAAAAGTACTTTATTATATAATCTAACCTGTGAATTTTTCAATTATATATTTCTTTCAATTAAGACAATATTTTTTAAAATAAAACATGTAAATTTAGAAATTCATAAAATTTATTTTATTTTTTATAAATTAATAAAATAAAAAATATTAAAGATAAACTCACCATTGAAGTGTATTATTTAAAATATAATAATTAAATCCACCATTGAAGTGTATTATTTAAAATTTAATAATTATTAAAATGAAATTATTTTTTATTTTATACTTTCATATTATTATTAGTTATAATTTTATAGATTATTAAAATAAAAATCACTTTTTATTTTTTGAATTAAAATTCTTAATAGGAATGAAGAGTTTTATTAAGAAATATCAATTTTAATGAGTTTTTTATTTGGGAAAATTTGTTAGATTGACACATCATCATTTAGCTAGGGTTTTGTCTAGGTTGCCATCATCACAACCTTACATTTATATTAAAGTAGATTATTGGTTTTTTTGTATTTTATAAATTTATCCTTTTTTATTTTATTTTAAATTTTTTGTTATTGAAAACTAAATTAAACCTAGTGAAAAGTGGTCAACCAATGCAGTAGATGACGTGGGACTGATCCATGTTGATCCAAAATTATTTTCCATTAGCTCATGGGAGATTAACATGTGATTTTGATTTAATAAAAAAACATATAACAAGATATATGGAGTGGGGCCCCCAATTCACTTCTCTCCCATTCTTTTTGCTCTTAACCACACTAACATAACATGATATATTGATTATCGACCACACATAAGGACAATTGTATTTTTTATTATAGAAATAATAATAATATGAGAGGATATAAACAACAGGGAACCAATTAGAGCAAAACGTAATCCTCTCTTGCAGTCTCGCTTCCTCTCCTTTCAATATATCCTTTTCAAAAGTTTAACAAGCAAACAACAACAATTTTCTCATAAATTTAACTGCAAGTAAAGATCATACCACAAATACGGTGGCGGTGTTTCTAAGTGGTGAGTCACCGACAGTTAGAAATGGGGTGCTTCTTTGGCGTGGTATCGGAGAGAGGTGGTTCACGGCAGAAGGGTCGGAGGCGTGAGTTCCGTCAACGTGGATCTGGTGCAGTTTTGTCATGCGGTGGTTGCGATCACTAAGCACGGGGCGGTCTTTGTGTATAGGTGATGTTAGGGGATTACAAGCCTGAGAAATTTTGGTTGGGTTCACTTTTGGTATTGTTTTAATTTGGAATGAACAATAATATTGTTGACTGAGATGATGAAACGCGACTTGTTTGACCCTTTTGATCCCTTTCTTAATTTCTTTAATTGAATAATAATAACAAGATTTTAATTGAAAAAGTGAATAACAAGTTTAATAAAAACAACACTAATAGTTCCTAATATACATTATAATAATAAAAATTAACATTAAAAAAACATAAATTCTAATAATTTTTAATTAAAAATTATAATAATAATAATAATAATAATAATAAGAGAGAATATGAGATTCGAACATAAGACCCTATAGTTGCAAGCTTCACCTCCTACCAACTGTACCATTTATTTATTTAAAATAGAGAGTAAATCGAAAGTGTATGAAGTGTAGACAAATATTTGTTTTACAACTAATTTACAGTAAAGCAAAAATAAATTAATATTAAAAAGTTAGTGTAAATAAACCAAAAAAATGTATAGAGCCCAAGTTTAAAGATAATTTTAATGTCAGAAATAAGGTGGACGGATTTTGAGGTATGACACTATTCAGAAGTTGTCTTCCACATTTTCATGATAAAGCTGCAAGTTACATACATGGGAAGTAACATGTTGTATTATACAACACCTACACTTGATACTATTCGTTGGAAAGTAGTCGTTGATTTTGGAGAAAAAAAATTCTATCCTTACAACATCTCTTTTGATGACTATAAAAGAAGATCATAAATTTCATAAGAAAGTGTTGAAGCTGAAATACTCAAGCGAAGAAGTTGATACAAAATTTATGAAAGTAGAAGCCAAACAGAAAAAAGAGATAAAGAAATAAGAGAAATAAAATAAATAAGAACACTTCAAGATGCTACATAAATACTGATCAAATACATGTGTGTAGAATTATATAAATGCAAGGAGTTGTTGCTCTTAACTTGCTTAACACTTTTGTGTTATCCTTTCTTGTACTTAACATTTGTGTAATCTGCTTGTAAGAAGCAATTTGCAAACATAATTTAATAATCATCTGAAGCTTGATTATTCCTTGAGTGACTATGTGTTAGTCTGTATATTCAAGAAGACTTTGACATATTGTTATTATGGAGAAATATCCTTCAAGGGACCAATTGGATCAGAATCCTTAAAGAGTCATTGATCGTTAAATCTCATAGGGGACCAGGTAGGTCAAAATTATCAAGAGATCACTAACAGTTTATCATTGCTTTGGTTGTTAGTCACCGAAAATTAGCCCGCGCATTTTTAATCATTTTGATGATAGTGGATTAAGTCATTTTCTAAGGCAAAATCACCATGGCTGGTGGACAAGATTAACCTTCTCTAAGGTGAACCTGGATAAGTGAATGTGTCATTTTTACCTTCATTGCACTCTTTATTGCTCATCAATGAATGCATGGTATGTCTAAAGGGCTGAAACAGAAATAAACGGTAAATGGGCTTACAACATGAGTTGCCCAAATACATACATAATAGCCCAAATGTATCTAACTTATATTGTATTGTAAACTATATTTAATGGTCTATGAATGATGGGATGAAGTTGGTTTTATTTATGTTGCAGAGAATGACTAACTCTTTATTTGAGCATTCTGTGTCTTCTTTTTGCCTGTTATCTTGTCTTAACTGATTTCCTAAGTTAGATGTATATTTTGCATTTGAACTGTTCATTATTTTTATTAACTTTGATTTTCATTGTTCATTCCAGGAAGAAGCTTCTGCTATCAAGGCGGCAGGAAAAGCTTGGTATAATACTATGGTTTCAGACTCAGATTACAGAATTTGATAACTTTTCTTTGTCGTTAGGCTATATATATAATGGACCTCTATTATAATGGACCTCCCTTCAATATCTTTGTGTAGGATTTCATTTAGCTCAGCTAAATTTTAGCAATCCATTTCATTTAATACTAGTTAACTTAATTATAAATACTATTTACAGCATTAGTTAGATTATATTTCACCAAAATTATAATTAATATTAAAAGATAAAAAATATTGATATGATTGTTTTTCTTTTTTATAATAGATATTTCACTTATGTTACGTAGTTAACTTAATGGCTTAATGCTCCTCCTTAGATTCCTTGGTATGTGTTGGAAAATTAGTATATTACCTTGATGATGATGATACTATTGAACAGATATATTTTGATTGTCTATTAACAAAGTTTATGGTACAATTAATACTATGTAGAGGGAAGATATCTCTGCTAAATATTATTTAGATTGAGTTCTTAATTCAACCTGGGCAGTATCAAGTGATTCTTCTATGACTATATAGGCTAAAATCGGGTCAATTTGTGATAATTCTTACGTATGTTATAATAATTGGTGTTCATTTTCCCTAAGGAACTAAACTACCAACTTAATGCTGCAAGATTCACATTGACGGGTGAGACTACCATCTCCTGCCTATGTGGATGCATTTCGAGAACACCCACTCACCGACCTCAAAACTTCTTTCGTTCCCCTTATGGCTAGTTTGAGTTTTCATTCGCTCTATTCAAATGAAATATTAACTGCCTTAAAGTTTCATCTCTGTCCAACAATTCCACATGTATTGTTGCCACACGCATTTCTCTTTGCATCAGACTTGCAACTGTAGGAGGTTTTTTGCCATAAACAAACTCAAATAGAAACTTTCCTGTAGCTTCATGATAAGAGGTATTATAGAGATATTCTTCCCAGTGAATCCTTCTTTGTGACCAAGTCTTAGGTTGATTGGTGATAAATCAACATAAATATGTTTCCAAACATCGACTCACCTCTTCCGTTTGTCCACTGGATTCAGGGTGATAAGCTGAACTCATCTTTAGTTGAGTATCCTGCAGCCGAAATAACTCCCTCCAGAAACTACTAACAAATACAGGACCCCTATCGCGGAGCTTAATAATCTCCTTAGCAAACACTTTAACCACTGAACAGTCTGTATAAGGGTGCTCGAGGAGAATGAAATAATTGTACTTTGAAAGTCGGTTACCCACCACAAGTATCGCTTCGAACCCTCGAGGTTTTGGAAAACCAGTAATGAAATCCATGGATACTTCCTCCCACACTACTTTAGGTAAAGGTAATGGTTGCAACAACTCTCCTAATGCCGTGGCTAAATATTTCTGTGTTGACAAATTGTCACACGATTGCACGATTTCCTGAACTCTGCCCTTCATCCCTATCCAATCGTCTATATGTTCTGTAAAAACTGGAGTGTCCTCCCTGAGGTGTACTATGAAATTAATCGAGTAATTTAGGCCCCAGTTCAGATTGTGCAGAAATCACCAACCACCCCTCATAAATAAGTACTCCATTTCGGTACTCAAACCCAAGTCTCTTCTTCGTATCAACCTGCACATCTGCAATGATTCTTTTAAATTCATCATTGTGAACTTCAGCTTTAATTGAATCCTCTTCTGCCCATACTGTGAACTTCAGCTTTAACTGAATCCTCTTCTGCCCATCCTCATTCATCAATGCTTGAAAAGTGGAAGATGCTTTCATGAGTCCTAAGGGCATCGCTAGGAACTCATAATGCCTTTCGTCCGTCCTAAATATGGTCATGTGAATATCCTCCCATTTAACCTGCACTTGTTGATACCTTGATTTCAAATCCAGTTAGAAAAAAATAAGCATCTTGCAACTCATCTAATAACTCATCAATAATCGGGTTCGAGAATTTGTCAGGAACCATTATCTTATTTAATGCTTTATAATCAATGCATACCCGCCATGTTTCATCCTCCTTCTTTACCAGAATCACGAGGCTTGAGAAAGCACTGTGACTGTTGCGAATAATTTTGGATGTATTCATCCACCATTCCACATTGTGTCATATCTTCTTGCTGTTTGAATACATCGCCATCGCCGATGCCTCCGTAGCGTTCGAGCAACTCAGACTTCAACCATTCCACATCAATTCTTTCTCCTCTTCCAGCCATTAATTGAAAAAATAAATAGTGTGTCCCCCATACATAACTGCGCCAGACACACTCGTATCTTCGGCGTTGTGTCTTGAAAGCGAAAATAAACCTCTGCCCTTGAAATCCATCCAGCTGGGTCACCTTACTCTCCTGGTGATACTTCCTGTATATAAACACCCTCCATATTTTTGGACTTGATGTTGTGTGATCCATTGTCCCCATACTTACTTAACACTGATAGCCACTGACAGCAACAAGAGAACCAAATATGTTATAAACAATATATGAGTAACACTAATGACTTAATGCTCTTATATTCCTTAGTATCTATTAAGCAAGTTAGTATATATTGTCATGCTGATGATACTACTGAAAACAACATGGAAAACTCATTACTCTTGTTCATAGCAACAAAACCATAAACAGGTTCAAGTACATACAAAACACTAGCCAAGTGCCACAAAACAGTAATGTAAACATGAACAACAAAAAAGAATAGTTCATGGATGCACATGATGAATTTAAGGCTAGTTTTTAGATCAATTACACCCTACAACATTTATGTACTCTCTCTTCAGCAAAAACCACAGAAAAACCTTCCAAGTAGCATGATCCTTTTCTTATACAGCATATACAAACACAGTCTTGTCAGGTACCAATGCAAAGGAAACATAACATGATTTCTAGATTGTACCATTCTCTGAGCAATTTTAGCAAGCAGCAAAATAGTAAGTATAACAAAAAATATTTGATGTAAAAATCAGGGAGGAGAAAAATCACAAAGCCTCTCCCTAGTTCTGCATGCATGAACAATGCCACATGCAGCAACAAATATGCAAGAGTTTAAAGCAAAATTAACCTTTCAAAACATGAGACAGTATAGAATTTTGGGATTGACCTCAACCTATGACAGTTAACACATATTTTGGGTTAAATAACTTATTGGATACTCCAAACATGTTGACATGTTGATATTAACACATATTGGATACTCCAAACACACATTTTATCATAGATAAATATCACTGCTGCATACAAATTTGATAGGAACAAACAAGCAGTACCCTCCTATTACAAGATAATAAGGAAAAGTATCCTTTCTAATAAAGATGTCGAAATGCTACATAGGTTCCAAAGCATTTACTCAAACACATACAATCAAGCTTCATTCATTCAATCTGTTTTATGCTTTTTCCAACTGAATGTGATCGGACTTCTCACAACAGTATTTTCATTTGACCATTCTAAGCTTCCAAAACTATCTCTTTCTGAACTTGTTCTTGTACTTGTGAATGTAACAACATACGACTTTTTCTCATCCTTCTCGAACCTTAGCACTTGTGGCTCAACAGTCACATTCACAGCAGATGCATTTGATTGAACCGACACCTTATATGTTCCTGCTGCACCCACGTTCGTCAGAATACGCCTGTGTTTAACAACCTCCATCCTTTCTTCAAACACCACAGCAAACGAAGGGTAATTGAGGTTTGTTACACTGTAATGTTTCTTTATGTCACAACTATACTTTCTTTGCACCACGGTTTCGATATCTGCAGCTGAGTAGTTCAATGCACAGAGGAAACTCAAATAATCATCAACTGTAAGATCATAGACAAGTCCGGGACGTAGTGCAAGAATAGGGTCCACGTGTCCAGCCCCAAAATCAAAGGGTGTCGCAGGCTTTTTGTTAAAGCCGTCCAACAGGGTCTTTCCATTCTTGTAAGCCGGATAAGCAGTCGTCATGAGTGCAGATCGAATGGCAGCGGGACTCCAATCTGGATGAATCGACATGATTAAAGCTGCTATCCCACTGACGTGAGGGCATGCCACTGACGTGCCTGAGTAAATGTTAAAATCCGCGCGCCTAGAATCCCAATCCTCATTAGCAATACTATCATTCCTAGTAAATGCTGCTAAGATGTTAACACCTGGAGCAATTAAATCCTGCTTCAATATTTGCGGGGTTATTAAATTGGGGCCTCGTGAGCTAAACCCTGCAACAACAGGAGACACCTCAACCCCAAACTTTGTTCCTCCAGAAACAATTTTAGCCATTGATTTATTAGGATCAGAAGAAAACAAATATTTTTTTATGGCTTCACCATCTTTGAACTTGACAACTATTGTTGGCAAAACATGGGGCTCTGCCAACAACTCCTCTCCCTCGACAGCAAAGTTGACCAACACCATACCCAAAGCACCAAGTGATTTCACTGTATTTCCTTGCTCCGGACCAGAAGTCTCTTTAGAAGACTCACACATAACGATCTTTCCAATTACTTTTTCTTTGGCCAGGCTACCCGACATACACTGGCTAGCTTTGTGTTCTTCATCATGATCAAGAAGGCTTGCATTCCCTGCATATATAAATGACACGGAAGTCTCGGGTAAAGAACTACCGTTGTAAAGGGACACTCCTATAAAATTTTGATTATTTCCGAGAGTGATATATGCAGGGAAATCTCGGTCAATTGTGCTAGCTCCCACTGTGGTAATCCAAGGTGCTACATTGGTGATAGAAGAAGATTCGGGACCAGAGTTTCCTCCTGCACAAGATACCATAATTCCATGCTCCATTGCTGCAAAGGCTCCTATTGCGATGATGTCCTCGTAATATTGAAGTGCTATAAATCCGATCGACAATGAGAGCACATTGACCTTGTCTGCAATAGCTTGATCAATTGCGGCTATAATATCAGACTCTAAAACATTACCACGTTCCCAACCAACCTTGTATATAGCCACTCTGGCTCCAGGGGCCATCCCACGTGCTGTACCAGAAGCGTAACCAAAAAGGCTTGCATTTCCCACTGGAGACCCTACAGCCGTGCTAGCTGTGTGGGTTCCATGGCCATGATTGTCTCGTGGAGACCTAGTTTCCTTGGTTTCGTTGATCGGACGACCAACATCGGCCTCAAAACCCTTCAAATAGAACCTGGCACCAATCAGCTTCTTGTTACAGCTTGAGATCGGGAAATCTATACTTGTTTCACAGAATCCTTTCCATGTGCTGGGAATGGCCCCGTATCCAGTATCATCAAAGCTCTTGCTTTCAGGCCAAACACCGGTGTCTATAACACCAACAATGATCTCCTCCATGCTTCTGTTTGACAATGCAGGGAACGTGGCATGAATTCTTTCTAATCCAAGAAACTGTGGACTCCTAGTGGTAAAAAGCTGATACTTTTTATCCGACGAAATTTTCAGAATCCCAGTTTGGTTTGACAGCAGTTGCACTTCCTTGGCAGTTAAACTGGTAAAGAATCCATGAACAGCTGTGTCATAGCTGTAGAGAATTTGGGCGGAAGGAGAAACCGACCTCAGAGTGGATTGAAACCAGTGTGAATGGTGGGTGAATATGGATGGCATTTCCGATTTGGCCATATGAACAATATAGTTAGCCTTTTCCTTAGAAGGCGTGCAGACACCACCATAGACGAACAAAATCGTAAAAGCAATTATCACAGCAGATTTCTTCATACTGGCCTGAATTCATAGAAAATAGTATGCAGATTTATGAGTGATTAACGACAAAAGTCATTATGGCTTTAGACATTCTAATACACAGTGATAAACATAATAATAAATTTTAAAAAGTGAACATTAAATTTATTCGACAAAATTTTAATCTCTTACATTAATTAGTTTTATCCAAGTGAGTTCTAAATATACAAGTGATTCTATCTGAGTTATCAATTCCAAATGAATAAGAAATTCTATTGATCATAATTTATCATCACCCCCTATGTTAACCTTTATTCTCAGACTTTTTTAGGAGTTCTATCATAATCAAAGAGGATTGAAGTGAATACACTCGGAGTGAAAAAGGGACAGAAATCCCACAGATATATTTATATTCATAATTCATAATATTCATAAACAATGCTATCAAACAAACCACACCTTCAATTTCCTCATCATCAAGAGGGGCATCCTTGTTGAACTCAAATCTCTCCCAGCCCACACCTCTTTCTGTATCCCGTGCAGCTGTAATTGAAAGATCAGATAAAAGATAATTAACATAACCTAGATAAACTATATCATTCCCTAAGCTATGAAGCAACTATTTCAAACCACACTTCAAGAATAAAATATTTTAATTTTTCCAATAATACCCTACCCACATATACATCACTAGATAGTAGCAACCTAACCCAGTTTCCTACACAAAATGATAAAACAGCAAGACTATTCAAACAAAAAATCGGTTTTCACAGCAGACCCACACAGCAAGTTCTGAAAATTTGAAAACCATTCTTAAACAAGCACAAAACAGCAAAGCTTCTCCAATAATATCTTCTACTGACTTACCAGTTTCAGAAACGAAATCAATCTTCTTAAATTACAAAGATGAGCAATTATCAATTCTATCTGAGTTATCTATTCCAAATGAATAAGAAATTTTATTCAACTAAGGTCTAAATCAATGAGCAATTATATCCAACTGACCAAATTAAGAAACTCCTTTCCTACTGAGTTTTCAAATCATTATTGTAATTTATACCTTAATAGGAAATATAAATAAATTGTTTAGGTTTTATATGTGATAACAAATTAAAATTTATAAACATAATTATAATTATAATCAAAAATAAAAATATAAACACAATGATAAATTTCAAAAAATAAATATTAATTTTGTTCCAGAGTTTTAAACTCTTAAATTGGTTTTATCCAACTGAGTTCTATATCTTAAATTGATCATATTCGTTTGAGTTCTAAACTTTAACCAAACATAAAAACTCAAAAGTAATTCACCCTACACAAGTCCTAAGCTCTTATTCACTCAATAACTGATTCGATTGAGTTCTAACTTGGAAGGTTCTAGATATGGAGAAGTCGGAAAGTCCCAGTGGGATCCCGACTCATTTTTTAAGACTTTTATGTTAACCGATATTCTGACCTTCCTTTCTTATGATCGCAGTAGATCATAGAAGGTGTTAGATACTCCTAAGTTTTAACAACTATTGAGTTGATCCAGGTTTTATAATATTTAGCCTACTTCTGGCTATTTATTGATACCCCTGAGTATTTATTATATCTTGATAGAGGTTTTGATAACCTGGTCTCAGATGGAGGTCTTCTTAATCTTGACCGGTGTTAAAGAAATTTGTTCAGCATAGTCCGTAAGTCGTTCAACTTGGCTGGGAGTCACACTTTAATTAGAGATATTCTTTGCGTATCTTCAACCCTTGTTATCGTAGAACTTGATAAAGTCGTAGAGCCCCAGTGAGAATTCAACTCATTAGTAATTTGCGCTTTGTATTAAGGTAAGTCGTGGAAGACTTTAGATGCTCATACGTGGTCCTTATTTTCTGCATGATCCCAGAGGACAATTGGTGTGGTTTAAGAGTTATAATTCATTGATTCAAGCTATGATGTCAACAGTCATGACTTAATCATTTGCAACTTTTATACGTTTATGCTTCTGCATGTATTTATACGTCAGAGCCCATTTTGAGGAGCAGGATAAAGTTCTTTGAGAAAAAGCTATCTCAACTAGTTAAAATGCTTTGTTCTCCCATGATTTCTAAGTTATTCATATCCCGACTCTTTGGGTAAAGAAATAAATTAGCATTGTTGTCATGGCCCCCCTTCGAGGATGCACTTGTAATTCCTTCTCTAATTTGGTTAGAGGTTTCTTATTAAACATGACCGATGTTCAGAGTCTCGTGCGGGTTGAAGTTAAAGTAGAATTAGAGGTGTAAAAGTGTGATTGCATGCGGTTCAGAGGCCCAGAGGCCTAACCGACTTCGGTGCGGACAGAGGCCAGGAGGCGTAACCGGCTTCGATACGGACAGAGGTCCAGAGGCCTAACCCGCTTTGTGTGGACATAGGTCCGGAGGCATAACCGAATTTGTGCGGACATAAGCTGTGGATGCGTAACCGGCTTATGGTGCGGAAATGACCAAGTCTGAAGCTTTGGTTATCATACCACAATGAAGAAATGACCAATAATGTTAGTTAAAAATGTTAAACTATTTCACAAGACAAGCCATGTTGAAACGTTGGGCAGAGGAATATGTAATAAAGCATGTCAACTATGTCACTATATATTATATTTGTTACTCCATGATTCTCCGTAAATATATTCAAAGCATATAGCACACGTAAATTACGTATTGGAAGCACTCCACCACCCTATGTGAATGTGATACTGCTAACATAATTGCCTGCAACAGTGTTAGTTTTGACAATACATAATATTGGCAACCAAGCTCTCAATGGGAAATCGTTATGGCCATCTTGAAAGAGATATTTCATTTTCCTGAATATTCTGTCCATGGTTTGCCGTTGTAGGAATTTGAAATATGAATGCACAATTTCAAAGATATATCCTCATACAGTGAAGCTTAAATAAGAGAGATAAAGCATTGATGCCATACAGTAACTTGAATATTTATAAAGCTGAAAAATCTTTGAGATATTTAGAGCAATACCAAAGTTAGAATTAACACCAATAAGACGACCAATGCTTGTTGTGGCGACCAGGACTGTGCGTTCGTTTACTGTAACTGCCTTAACTGTTGCCAGAATCCTACCGGTCTCGCCACCTAGATGTGTTGTTTTCTTTGATGCAACAAGTTACTTATTAGATCTCTGCACATTGATCCAGTGGACTAACCACTAAATCTCTATACGATTTGCATCCTACGAACTTCCAGGATAACCACCAGATCCTCATTGAGACATATTTGTGAATACAATGCAGTTGACACTATCTACAAGCTTGAAAACATAGCAGCCCCATTATAATCAAACGAAATCGCCTCTGGGTGTATGCAAGTCTAAAATACATTTTGTCATTTTTAACCAAGCTTCTGATACTGCTACGCCACCGATAAATAATGACTTTTGACATCACAAGCTTATGTGGTCTGCTCGATTCACAAATCATTTTACACTTAATAATGCAGGACATGTCAGTAATTCATAACAATAGAATGCCACGAAATAGACGTGGACAGATTGCAATTGGGAATCCGCTGGGTTCCTGGGACAGTGCCGGCCGTATTCTTGTGATCCATATGGTCATCACTGATAGCCATGGTCAGCAACAAGAGAACCAAGTATGTTATAAACAATATATGGTGAACCTAATGACTTAATGCTCTTATATTCCTTAGTATGTGTTAGCAATTTAGTATATTTTCTTGCAGATGATACTACTCCACATATAGATATATTCTGATTATCTATCATCGAGGTTTATGGTTTAGATTGAACTCTTAATTCAACCTCAGTAGTCTCAAGTGATTCTTGTATGACTATATATGTTTCAATACGGTCTAAATGGTGTTCCCTACAACATTTATATACTCTCGCTTCAGCAAAAACCACAGAAAAACCTTCCAAGTAGCATGATCCTTTTTTTATATACAACATACAAACACAATCTTATCACGTACCGATACAAAGGAAACGTAACATGAATTCTAGATGGTACCATTCTCTGAGCAGTTTTAGAAAACAGCAAAACAGTAAGTATAACAAAAATAAAAAATTTATGTAAACCAGGGAGAAGAAAAATCAGAAGGCCTCTCCCTAGTTCTGCATGCAAGAACAATGCTTCATGCACCAACAAAAATGCAACAGTTTAAAGCAAAATTAACCTTTCAAAAGATGAGACAATATAGAATTTTGGGATTGTCCTCAACCTATGACAGTTAAGCTACTTTATCAGTACCTTGTTTGAATCATGTTGACATTAAACACATATTGGATACTCCAAACACACATTTTATCTTAAATAAATATCACTGCTGCATACAAATTTGATAGGAACAAACAAGCAGTACCCTCCTATTACAAGATAATAAGGAAAAGTATCCTTTCTAATAAAGATGTCCAAATGCTACATAGGTTCAAAAACATTTATTCAAACACATACAATCAACCTTCATTCATTCAATCTGTTTTATGCTTTTTCCAACTGAATGTGATCGGACTTCTCACATAAATAAATGTTAACAGGTTCTTCCATCTACAAGCAAGAAAACAAAAATGACCAAATCAAGAAACTACTTTCCTACTAAGTTTTCAAATCATTATTGTAATTTATACCTTAATAGGAAATATAAATAAATATGATAACAAATTAAAATTTATAAATTCAATTATAATTATAATCAAAAATAAGAATTACAAATTTTAAAAATTAAACCTAATAAAAAATGAGAAAATGGGTGATACACTAAATTTTTACACTGCAACCAATTACGACCATGTATCCCAACAAATCATACTATTATTTTTAAATTACTGACATGACATGGCAGAATAATATATTATCATTGGATGACAAGGTAAAACTTTTTTACACTGTCAGTGTATCTCCATTAAACCCATAAAAAATTTAAAAAATCAACATTGATTTTGTTCAACAAAGTTTTAAACTCTTAAATTGATTTTATCCAATATTAATCTTAATCTATATAAATCCAAGATTGTCATGATGATAATCCTAACCACGTATAATCATGATAGCGATTCTTGATAAAACCTTGAATCTATTATTTACTAATTTAACCCTAAACTAAAAATAAATAAATAATAATAATAATAATTAAAATAATATAACATAATATTCAACCATCAGTATTAATAATAACAATAAGTAAAAAATTTAAATAAATAAATAAGTTTATATATATATATATATATATATATATATATATATATATATATATATATATATATATATATATGTGTGTATATATAAACTTGAAAAAAGTTCCTTAAAATATATAATCAAAAACATAAATAGGTTTTGAATAAATAATTTATAATAGAAAGAAATAAAAACATATAAATACAATTTAAGTATATATATTTATCATTCTAAAATATAAATTTAAAAATCTATCGCTTTTAAATTTCAAATTTAAATTTAGATATCATAAAATAGCCTTAAAAATCTTAGATTTAGGTAATCTCTAAAACATTATGCTCTAACCTCTCTCTAGAAGGGGTTAGGGTTTGCAATCTTGCTGATGAGTGGCAACCGACATTCAAAGGAAAAGGAAGGATGGAGAACAGTTAGTGGTCGTCGGAAAATGGGACACATTTCCTTTTGGGGGGAGTAATCGCAACCATCAGTTGTCTTGCTCGGAGATAACTTCGTTTTATGTTTCGGAATTCCCAGACCACTCAAGTGCGAAGGATCTTTTTGAGTTGTTTGGCTGTGTAGGAAAGGCAGTGGAAGTCCCAATCTCACCAAGAAGGAACAACAGAGGTAAACGTTTCGGTTTTGCGCGATTTATTGGCATAGATGATGGCAGAATGTTTGCGGTCAGGCTCGAAAACATCATGATCGCAAGGAGAAAGATTTGTGCCAATCTCCCTCATTTTCAAAGGGGAAAGTTGGAAGATGATTCGAAGTTCGCGGAGCAGAGGAATGGTGGAGGGAGTTCCAAGGGGATACAGGAGGTGACGAAGGGAAGATTCAAAGTTGGGGTGGATACCGGAAGAGATCTCAGAACATTCGCGGCGGTGGTAGGGGAAGTTCGGGGTGCAAAGAAGATACAAGGGAAGTGTCTACTCCATTCTGTTTCAAGTCAAATGAAGAAGACAAAAAGAGATTCTTTAAAACTTATGTTGGAAGAGTTCTAATTCTAGGGTCAGCATACAATATTCAAATGTACATGGAGATGAAGGGTGTTTACGCAGTGAGAGTAATTCCTTTAGCAGTGGATGTATGTCTGTTGGAGGATAGGGAGACGGGATTTATCGAAGATTTGATTGGAGAAGGGGAAACCTGGTGGAAAAGCTGGTTTTCTGAGATAAAGAGGTGGGAGGAAGGGATGATTGGTGAGAGTATGGATGTTTGGCTGAAAATTTTCGGGATCCCTGCTCACGTGTGGAAGTCATATTTTTTCGTGGCTTTAGCGGAGGCGTGGGGGAAATTCATTTGTGTGGACGAGAGAACGGCGAAAGGAGAAGTTTTCGATGTCGCAAGAATTATGGTGAAGGTTAATCTAGATTTCAAAACACCTGATTTTTTTCCTGTAATCATCGATGGTAAGGTGTTTAATCTTGTTGTTCGAGAGGATGCGATGGGGCTATTTAGAGGTAAACTTGAGCCGGAGGACAGTAGGGGTTCTTCTTCTTCAGCAGACTCAGAAAGGATTTGGCAGGATGTTAATGGTGTAGAAGAAGAGGACTTAGGAACTGATTTCTCTAATGATTCTATTCAACAATTTTCATCTAAGGGAAGCCTGAATATTGGAGATGACGACCCATTCAGAAATCAAGGAGGCTTTGAAAAGGGTGATACGTCGGGAGGTGGAGGATCAAAAAATAACAAGGGGAAGCATTCGAATCTGGAGCTTTTGGGCAGGGAAGTGGATAACGGTAATGATGGGTTGACTGCGGAATTGGGGAAGTTTGACGAGGCATTATCGCGGTTTCGCGTAGAAGCTCCTATGATTGTCGATTCGAATAATTCCAATTCTAAAGGGAGTGGGGTAGCTACAGGTTCCGATTCCTTGCAATCTGCTGTGAAGTATTCTTTGGCAGACTCTCAGTCAGTTGTGTACAAAAACAGGAGCAAGAAGATTCTAAGAAAGAAGTCTGTCAACAGGTGGGGAAGGTTATGCAATGGAGGAGGGAGAAAAAATTTATGTAGTGGGGGTAGGAAATTAAAAAAGGCTAACAGTAGTAGTAAAAGGAGGAGCTTGAAAGGTGATCCTAGTGGGGAACAAAAAGGAACATTATTATTGAACTTCGCAGCAGGGTCGGTATACTATGGATAACATAATGAGGAGTCTGATATAGTTAGAAACAACGGGCGTTAATGGAAGTATTTGGAACATGATTTCGGTGGAAAACTTTGGAATGCTATTGTGGCTTTGGGTGTGGTCGATGTGTACGAAAGTGGCAAGAAAATTTGTTCGAATGGAGACATAGAAGAAGGTGCTTGTGACAACCGGGAAGGACAGAATGAGTTTACTATCGGGGATCAATGATCATCAGCTCTTTGAATATTAGAGGGGGTGTCAATTCTCTTAAGAGGAAAAGAATTAATGCTATAATTAAAAAAAGATAAGGTGAATATATTTTTGATTCAAGAAACTAAAATCACTAACATGGTGGATGGTTTGGCGAAGAGTTTTTGGAACACTTCGGAGGTTGGGTTTTCCTTTTCTAATTCTTCGGGAAGGTCGGGAGGCTTGTTTACTTTATGGAATAGTAATAATGTGGAGGTTTTGTGTAGTTTTAAAGGAGACGGGTTCTTGGGCACTAAAGTGGTGTGGAAGAATAATACTTATTACATTGCAAACATTTATTGTTCTTGTGATTTGAGCAAGAAGAAGGAGTTGTGGAAAGAGTTATTAGAGTTGAAAGAAATTTTCAAAGATGGTGAGTGGATAATGGGAGGGGGTTTTAATGCTATCAAAAATATTAGAGAAAGGAAGGGGAGGACGATGGTGGTGAATCATAATGAAATGGAGACGGAAAATCTACGGGTCAATTAGATCATTTCCTTTTATCTAGTAGTATTGTCTCTAATTGGAGTGTGATTGGCCAATTCATTGGTGATAGAGATATCTCGAACCATTGCCCGGTTTGGTTAATGACACATACTTTGGATTGGGGATCTAAACTATTTAGATTCAACAATGAGTGGTTTTCACTTGATTCTTTCATTCCTTTTGTTAAGAATGAATGGAAAAGTATGAAGGTGGAAGGAAGAGGTGATTTTATTTTAAAGGAAAAGCTTCGCTTATTAAAAGATAAACTTAGAAGATGGAACAAAGAGGTTTTGGGAAGATAGAGTTGGAGACGGAAGAAGGAGTCCAGGACCTGAATATTGCCGATGAAAGGTTAGTTTCCGATAATTTTGTTTCTTTTGGTGATAATCTTGCTTTTAGGAAGGAAGCTAGTGCTAAGTTGTGGAGGAATATAAGAATAAAAGAGAATATGCTTCTTCAAAACTCTAGAGTGAAGTGGGTTAAGGAGAGAGACTCTAATAGTGGTTTTTTTCACAAGGTGATGAAACAAAGGAGAAGGGTAAATCATTTAGGTCCCGTTGTTACTCCGAAAGGTATAGCGGATTTGGTAGAAGATGTTAAAGTGGTGGTTTTCAATTTTTACAAGAACAAATTTATTGAAACGGAAGAGGTTCGGCCGGTATTGGATGGTATTCCTTTCAATTCTATCAATGGTGTGGAAGCGGTGGATCTTGAGAAGCCTTTCTTAGAATCTGAAATTAAAGAGGTGGTGTGGGAGTGTGGCGGAGACAAAAGTCCGGGTCTGGATGGTTATTCCTTTCTCTTCATAAGAAAATGTTGGTATTTTATTAAAGAAGACTTTCTACACTATTTAGAGTACTTCTTTGAAGGGAATTCTATTTTTAAGGCGACTACTTCTTCCTTTTTGACCTTGAATCCAAAGAATTCTAACCCGGTTACCTTGGATGAATACCCGCCTATTTGTTTGGTTGGATGCATATATAAAGTGGTTACAAAGCTCTTGGCGGGGAGATTAAAAAAGGTGTTGTATTATATAATCTCTAATTGTCAAAGTGCGTTCGTTCCCGGTAGGCAGTTGTTAGATGGTGTTTTGGTGGCGAATGAGGTGGTAGATTTTGCTATAAAAGAAGGTAGTAAATTCATTCTTTTTAAAGTTGACTTTGAGAAAGCGTATGACAAAGTGTGTTGGAATTTCTTACGCTACATGATGAAAAGGATGGGGTTTGGTAAAAGATGGTTGAAGTGGATGGAGTTGTTGGTGTTCAATAGTAACATGTCGATTCTTATAAATGGGAGTCCTACTAAGGAGTTTATGGTTTCAAAAGGGTTGAGGCAAGGTGATCCTCTCTCACCTTTTCTTTTTGTTTTGGTGGCGGAAGGTCTTACGGGTTTAGTGAAAAAATCTATTGAAGTTGGAGAATTTCAAAGTTTTGATATAAAGAGAGCTTGTGGGGTGGATATTCTCCAATTTGCGGATGACACTCTTTTAGTGGGCGAGGGTAGTTGGAAGAAAATTTGGGTGATTAAATTTGGGTAGTCGGAATTCCTATTGGCTTTAATCCAAGGAAGGAATCTACTTAGAATCCTCTTTTGATGAACTTGAAGAATCGTTTGGAGGGGTGGACAAATCGCTTCTTAAATTTGGGAGGTAGAATCACTCTTCTTAAGTCCGTTCTTAGTTCTTTAAATATTTTTACTATGTCATTCTACAAAGTCCCACCAAAAGTGGTAAAAAAGTTTACCACTATTCAAAGCAACTTTCTATTGGGGGGGAGTGGAGAATAAAAGGAAAATCCATTGGGTGAAATGGAGGGATGTCAATCTTCCTTTTGGCAAGGGGAGTTTAGGTGTTAAAAATATTGCTTTGTTTAATTTGGCTCTTCTTAACAAATGGAGATGGAAGATTCTTCAAGGCACCGAGTCTCTTTGGTATAGTATTTTGAAAGTTCGATATGGTGACTTGTCTTTTAAGGTATTGTGTGGGGAAATGGGGTCATCTTCCCCTTCTCTTTGTTCTTTTTGGTGGAGGGACCTTTTAAAAACAACTAATGCTTTCTATTATGATCCGATTGTTGATTCTAGTCGGTTCATCATCAATAATGGTTTCAATACTCCTTTTTGGGAATTAAAGTGGTTGGGAGGAGTCTCCTTGAAAGTCCTCTTTCTGGATCTTTTTTAGGCGTCGAGCTTGAAGAATATTTCCGTGGCGGCGATGGGCAGTTGGGGTGGTGAAGGGTGGATTTGGGGTGATTTCGGCTTGGATTGTTTAGTTCCTTCGGAAAGTGTGGCGGCGTTGCGGAATTTTTTGGGTGGTTCAGAAGGGCGGAACGAGGGGAGAGATGGCGTGGCTTGGTTCAATAATGAGGAGGTGATTTTTCGGTGTCTTCTTGTTATTCTTATTTTATGAAGAGTTCCACTCCCTACGGTCCTCCTAACAAATATGATGAAGCTTTTGGGCTATTGTGGAGAATGGATGTGCCATTCTAAATCAAAGCTTTCGGATGGAGACTTTTTCACAATAGGCTCCCAACTAAGGATTTATTGTTGCATAGAGGTATCTCTCTTCCTTTAGATAATTTATATTGTTATTTTTGTGGTGTTGAGTTAGAAATGTGTAGACATGCTTTTTTGTTTGTTGGATGGTAAAAAGGATTTGGAATGAGATAGCTTCTTGGGTGGGTATAGAAGATAGGGTGGAGGAAGAGTGTTTACCAAGTTTTATGGAGTGGCACTCCTTCTTTAGATTAAAGAAATTTAAGAGGTGTAAATTGGGTGTGGTGTGGCTAGCGACTACGTGGTATCTTTGGTTAGTTAGAAACGGGGTGTGTTTCCAGAATAATGGTTGGAGCGTCAATAATATTGTTTGGAACATTAAACTAACGGTGTGAAGATGGTCTTTTTGCGGGAATATTACTAATTCCAATTACTTTTTTTACGAATTTATTAAGGACCCGTTGTTTTTCCTTTCATAAGGGTAATTGGTTTGTAATCTTCCTTTTTATTGGGGTTTCCCGTTGTTCATTGTAATCGGGCTTGAGAACTCCTAGTTCTTACAGGCTTGTGTGGAAAGCATTTATATGATTTTTTTGGAGTATTAGTATCATTTAGATATAAGTTGTTTTATTTGAGTCTTTGGTTTTAATATAATTATTATAATAACAAATGATAATAATTTGAAACTTGGTTCCTACGATGTTTCTTCTTTTGCTCATTCTTGTTTTCTTCCTTGATGTTAACATACAGAAGAATAATGCGAACGTGTTTCCTTGCCTCACTAGTCTTTTATTCCTTACATTTGACATTCTCATTACATTTTCTCAAGACAAGGGGAAGAAAGCTCATCTCAAACCTCTATTTCTAACTGGTTATATTTTCAAATTAAATAGTCTTACATGATTTCTTCTATTGCAAATTTCGCTTCTAATTTTATGTTTAACAACTAGTGGGAAACTAGTGGGTGCGCACGGGTTCAGGCGTGGACCGCGGATATGTCACCAATTTATCATGAGAACTCAATCAAATTAAAAAATATTTAAATATTGTTGGAAAAAAAATAGACTGCAATATAATCGTATCAGCTTTTAAAAATTTCTATTATTAAGAAAAACTATTAAACTCACAATTTGTAAAAAATCAACTGCAAAAAATAAAAATAAATTATTTTTTTAGGATTGAATGATTTGTAATAATAAAAGGATTAATAAATGAGATAAATAAATATTTTAAATTAAAAATTATTGAAAATTAGTAGAAACATAATTTTAGTTAAAAGTCCAAAAAAAAAAGAATGATATAAAAGAATTAAGGTGTTGTATTTATTAAAATTTGGTCTATTGCTTAAAATATAAAAAAAAAAAAAATTAAAAGTTAGTAGTATACATTTGACATTCTCATTTTCTGTTATATTTTCTCTAGAGAGGAGGAAGAAAGTTCATCTCAAACCTCATCTTTTTTAACAGATTATATTTTTCAATTAAATAGTCTTACATGATGATTTCTTCAATTGCAAATTTCACTTCAAATTTCATATTTAACAATTATATCTTAGGATAGATTTCAAATTCTTTTTGCTTATCTATATGATAGTTATTACCACTTCATTAAAACAAAATCTTATTCTTATTCTTATTGTTATCAAAACTTATTTGTATGGTTATAATTCTTTAGCTATTGCTACAGTTTCAATTCATATAGAATGTCTAAGATATGTTCAACTTTCATCACTTGGAGAAACATATTACATTGATTTTCATAGTCATACAAATTACAATTCAAGTTTCTAAAGCCATAATTATATTGATCCATGCATATTTTCTTCTATGAATGCAGCCTAGCATGAAAAAATCTCCCCAAGTAATGGTTTTTACAATTTTGTTTCTTTATAGGTGGCTTATGTACGGCATCTAACGAATGTTAGCATTCGGGTAAAATAATTCCGGATAACTTCGAAGAATCGTGTTCGTTTACTTTTCGAACAAAGTATTTCGACCCTATTCTTGTCTGTTAGACGCTGGCCTTAGGATCTAGAGGGGGGTGAATAGATCTTACACAGTTTTGCGGAATTAATTGAACTTTAAGCGGAAGTGATTCTGAATCGACTCGCGTCTATTCCGAACCACTATTGAAACGATTGTATATGTGTTAAAACCACTAACCAGCTTGAGATAAACGATAAGAGAATACTCTATAGAATCAATACGTCGCTCTATTGAAAATCAATTAACTTCTTATATGATGAACGACGTTTGCAATGCAGTAATAGTGACAGAAGCAAAAACACAAACACTTGTTGATAATGATCAAATTGATGGTGATTCAATGTGTGATGGATTGTGATGTTTATATAAGTTCTTAATTCACAATCTTAACACTCGAATCGTTGATCAATTTGCTATTTTAACCAAATATGAACAGAACGTAAATGAAAAGGTAAAAGCGACAAGAACACGATATTTGTTTAGGCAGTTCGTTGATCGTCCTCGCTACGACTACGTCTGCCCCCAATTCCAAACTGAAATTGGGAAATCTTTCATTAATGTTGAAAGCAGTTTATACAAAGAAGATAACAAAGCGATAAACCATAAACCAATTATGTCGATCCTTTGAATCTTCTTCCCCCTTAATCTTGAGTCAGATCAAGGTGATCCAAGAGCTTCACTTGATCCCTTTTCTGCAGTGTCTTGAATTGCCTTGAACCCTTGTTCTTCAATCTTCACACTCAGATGGATCCTCGATGAAACCTCTTGATAAAAACCCCCAAGAAACACCTATCTTGGAGGACAAAACCCTCGGATTTTATTCACCAAAAACCCCACAAATCATCACCCACTAGGAATCTTCAATTCCGTTCCATGGACGTTATCGAACTCGATCACTAACCCTCAACGCAAGAATGATTATGTGTAATTGTGTTGGAGATGACGAAGAACGAAGATGAGAAGCCTTTGTGTATCTTTCAGTCGTTGGTGTTGTTTTCAATAATTGAACCTTGGACAATATATATGAGAGCTTTTCAGTTGATGCAGAGAAAACCAGAAATTTTGACAGTTTTGATCAGATAGGTCGACCTAATTTAGGGCTGGGTCGACCTAACAGAGCTACATATCCTTTGGATGTCAGTTTTGATCAGATAGGTCGACCTAATTTAGGGCTGGGTCGACCTAACAGAGCTGCATATTCTTTGGATGTCATTTGTTCCCAGTTAGGTCGACCTGTCAAGGAAGTAGGTCGACCAGAATCCACTTCAGATGCGTTTTGGGGATATTTTCTCAGATTAGGTCGACCTAGTTGTTGTGTAGGTCGACCTAGCAGAATGATATGTAAATTTATTCATTTTAGGTCGACCTGTGTTGGGAGTAGGTCGACCTAACTGCTGATTTTCTGAGTTCCTCTTATTTTGCTTGTGTTGAGTCGACCTGTATGCATAGTAGGTCGACCTGCTATGTTATGAGTGACCAAAGCTTGCTTTTCTTTGAGTTCTTCTGCTTGTACCTTGTTGCTTGTATGCTTGTTGAGTTTGCCATGAGTCAAAAACATCTTTGTGAGTGTGATCTTGTATTCACATACTCCCCCTTTTTGATGATGGCAAACCGGTAGTAGAAGCTTTGGCAATAAGTGGTAAAAGCTCCCCCGTACACTCAGCATCTATTTACTCAGCTGAGCTCCCCCGTACACTCAGCATCTATCTCCCCCTTTGACAACATCAAAAGAGATACAAGAAAAACAGAAGAGGAGAGTAACGAGAGAAACATAGATAAAACGCTAGCATTCATAGTATAGTAGATAAAAGGTAGATAGTGATAGCATGAGAGCCAAATATGTTTAAAGGTGTATTAAAGATGAGACACATATATGAGCAAGAGAGATATATGTATGAAGTCACTATAAGCATGTTAATTGATAGCATATTATAGTATCAATAATATTTTTGGAAGTGAACAACAATTACGTTACCGCTTTCTCAATATGTAGGTGTCAACTTTTAGTGGCAGCCTTTAGTCAATGTGGAATGACGCCTGGCTTGATGATGAACTACCTTTACGCTAAGAGACATGTTAGCAGAAATATATATATATATATATATATATATATATATATATATATATATATATATATATATATATATATAAAGTAAAGGAATAATATTAAGAGATAACAAACGTAATTATCCCAAATTAGAGATATCGAGTATCCCTAATTCCCTACGAATGTTGAAGTATTGCTCCGTTGCTAGAGGTTTGGTGAAGATGTCGGTTAGTTGCTTCTTGCTTTCTACATGTTCAAATGTAACGTCTCCTTTCTCTACATGATCTCGTAGGAAGTGATGTCTTATTTCAATATGCTTGGTACGTGAGTGTAAGACAGGATTTTTACTCAAGTTTATGGCACTTGTATTGTCGCACATGATAGGTATGCGATCAAGCTTAATACCAAAGTCAAGAAGTTGTTGCTTGAGCCATAATATTTGTGCACAGCAGCTTCCAGCAGCTACATATTCTGCCTCAGCAGTAGATAATGCAACCGATACTTGTTTCTTGCTATGCCAACTTATCAATGAATTTGAGAATAGATGACATGTTCCACTGGTGCTTTTTCTATCGGATTTGCAGCCAGCAAAATCTGAATCGGAGAATCCTACCAAATGGCACTCATTTCCCTTTGGATACCATAGGCCATATGTAGTAGTTCCACGTAAGTATCGCAGAATTCTTTTGACAGCTTTTAAGTGAGATTCTTTTGGACAAGATTGATATCTTGCACACATACACACACTAAACATAATGTCTGGTCTTGAGGCAGTAAGATACAATAGTGAACCTATCATACCTCGGTACAATTTCACGTCAACCTCTTTACCTTTCTCATCTTTAGATTAGTATTTGTTGCCATAGGTGTGTCAATTTCCTTCGCTTCACTCATTCCAAATCTTTTGAGCAGCTCCGTACAGTATTTAGTTTGATTCACAAACGTTCCATGACTGAGTTGCTTGATTTGTAGGCCAAGGAAGAAATTTAGCTCACCCATGAGACTCATCTCAAATTCACTCTGCATAAGCTTAGAAAAATCTTTGACAAGTTTTGCATTAGTCGACCCAAATATAATATCATCTACATAAACTTGGACTAAGAGAACATCTTTATCTTTTCTTTTAATAAAGAGAGTAGTGTCAACTTTACCCCTAGAGTACCCTTGACTAAGAAGAAATTTGCTCAAACGTTCGTACCAAGCCCGAGGGGCTTGTTTAAGACCGTATAGAGCACGTTTCAGCTTATAAACATGAGTTGGGTACATGTAATTTTCAAAGCCGGGTGGCTGAGCAACATAGACTTCTTCATTTATATAGCCATTTAGAAAAGCACTTTTAACATCCATTTGGAATAGTTTGAAGTCTTTAGAACACGCATAAGCAAGTAAGAGACGAATAGCTTCGAGACGTGCTACAGGAGCGTATGTCTCTTCATAATCAATACCTTCCTCTTGATTATAACCTTGGGCAACTAATCTAGCTTTGTTTCTAGTAATAACGCCGTTTTCATCAAGTTTGTTACGAAAAACCCATCTAGTGCATATTACTTGATGATCTCCCGGATGAGGGACTAAGTCCCAAACATCATTTCGTTTAAATTGGTTTAATTCTTCTTGCATGGCCATTAGCCAATGCTCATCAAGTAATGCATCCTTAGCGTTTTTCGGCTCAACTTGTGAAACAAAGGCAAAATGATGACAGAAGTTACTTATCTTTGAGCGTGTTGTAACGCCCCTTGAGATGTCTCCTATTATATTGTCAATTGGATGGTCTTTCACATTTGTCCAGGCCTTAGGAAGTTCTTCATTGTTTGAGATGCTTTCTTTTTCATTTTCATCATGAGACTCATCTTTCTCTCTCTCAGCATCTTTCTTTACAATACTTTCATTCTCGTCTTCCTTATCCTTGACAATGTCTTCAGTGGATGGACCTACACCATTAAACGAAAGACCTTTCTCGACATATTTTGTATAAGATTCATCAAAAGACACGTGTACTGACTCTTCTACTATAAGTAATCTCTTATTATATACCCGATATGCTTTGCTAGATTGTGAGTAACCAAGGAATATGCCCTCATCAGCTTTAGCATCGAATTTACCAAGATTATCCTTACCATTGTTCAAAACAAAACACTTGCAACTGAATACATGGAGATGAGATACATTTGGTTTTCTACCTTTTAGTAATTCATAGGGAGTTTTGTTCAGTATAGGACGTATTATTATCCTATTCAAAACATAACATGCGGTACTAATAGCGTCAGCCCAGAAATACTTGGGTAGATTACCCTCATTCAGCATTGTTCTTGCCAGCTCCTCTAGAACCCGATTTTTACGTTCAACTACTCTATTTTGTTGAGGTGTTCTAGGAGCTGAAAAGTTATGCTCAATTCCATGTTTATCACAGTATTTTTCAAAAAGATAGTTTTCAAACTCTCCACCGTGATCACTTTGAATTGCAACTATTTTGTTGTTCATTTTGTTTTGACATAATCTTGCAAATTGTGTGAAAGCTGGAAAAGTTTGATCCTTACTAGGTAGAAAGATTGTCCAACAAAATCTAGAGTAATCATCGACAATGACAAAACCATAGGTGTTTCCACCTATGCTTTTAGTCCTTGAAGGGCCAAAGAGATCCATGTGAAGTAGTTCAAGAGGGCGTGATGTTGAAACCACGTTCTTTGATTTAAAAGAGATTTTTGTTTGCTTTCCCTTTTGACAAGCATCACATAGATGATCTTTTGAAAACTTCATTTTAGGTAAGCCGATTACTAAATCTTTTGTGACAACTTTATTAAGTAAGTCAAAATTTATGTGGGCGAGACGTCTATGCCAAAGCCATGAGTCTTCGCCTAGAGGAATTAGACACTTGGTACTAGACTTAGATACCTCATCCAAGTTTAGCATGTAGATGTTGTTTACTCTTAAGCCCTTAAACATAATGTCTCTTTTCTTAGTATGTTCTATTGTGCAGCCAGAATTTGTAAACATTACTTTAAAATCTTTGTCACACAATTGACTTATACTTAAAAGATTATGTTTAAGGCCTTCTACTAGCAGCACATCAGTTATAGTAGTGGTAGAAGGGTTACCTACACTTCCTTTACCAAGTATGGCTCCCCGATTGTTATCTCCATAGGTGACATACCCCTTTTTCTTTGCTTGAAACTCAACGAAAAGAGATAGGTCTCCCGTCATGTGTCTTGAACATCCGCTATCAAGGAACCACAACCTTTCGGCAATGTCAAGACACTTTTCCTGCAAGATTAATTTAGAGAGGGAGGTCCCCAATTTTCATTGGGTCCTTGGTAGTGAGTACACATTTTGTTGCACTTAGGCAACCATTGAAATACTCCTTTAGGAACTAAAATTCTCCTAAATTTGCATTTTTCAATGGTATGTCCCTTTTTGCAACAATAATGACAGGTAATATGATGAGAATATGTTGTTTTGCTAGTTGATGCTTTTGGTACAAAAGTGTATTTACTATATAAAGGAGTATACGATCTTTTGAACTTATTTGGATCAACCGCAAAGGTCACTTTTGGTTGTAGAGCCTTGTCTAACTTGGCTTTTAGATCTCTTACTTCTTTTTGCCAAATGTGACATGTCTCACAACCAAACCATGATGTAGGATCTATTTCAACTTTATCCTTTTGAATGTCTAGCATAGATTGTTTTAAAGCTTCCATATCCTTTTCGGTTTTCTCAACTTTTGATTCAAGATATGAAAAGATTTTCTTATTTGAGGCCAAAAGTTTGAAAGCTTCAATTGCATCTCTATGTAATTCTTCAAAAGAAAGTTTTAGTTGAGAATGAGATACCTTATCTATGAGTTCAGGTTTAAGATGACTTACAGCTTTCTTTTTCTTGTGTTGATGAGCCATAAGGCATAAGTTTGCTGATTCTTCTTCATCGCTTGATGAGTTTTCACTAGATGAATCACTTTCCCATGCTATGTAGGCTCTCTTAGATTTGTTATGACCTTTTCTTTGGTTCTTCTCTTTTTCCTTCTTAAGGTATGGACAATCCGGTTTGTAGTGACTGGCTTTCCCACAATTAAAGCAAGGGCCTTTGATTTTTCCTTTGTTGTCGTCATCTTGTTTGAACTTGTTTGATTGCTTTCTATAGTTGATCAAGCCTTTGTCAGAATGTTTTGCTCCATTTTTCTTTAGATATTTGTTGTATCTTCGCACAAACAGTCCCATTTCCTCATCATCGGAGTCTTCGTCATCACTTGTATCACTATCCTCTAGCTCTTGTCTTGAGGTCTTGGAGCTTGAAGCTTTTAGAGCTATTGACTTCTTCTCTACCTCTTTCTCCATGTTCTTTTCTTTCTTTGCCCTTTTCTCATGCATGTCAAGGCATTTAAGGTGTTGTTCATGTTCCTCTAGTTTACCAAAGAGAGTGGTAATGTCTAAGGTGTTTAGATCATTTGCTTCCTTTATTGCTGTAACCTTGGGTTGCCATTCCCTGTTTAAACATCTTAAGATTTTGTTAGTAGCAACTGCATTGGAAATAGGTCTATCAAGAGAATTTAAACGATTTTTCAAGTGAACGAATCTCTTCTGCATGTTTTCGATGGATTCACCATCTTCCATGTGGAAGAGTTCAAATTCTTGAGTTAACGTATTGATTCTAGCTAGTTTGACATCATTCGTTCCCTCGTGGGCAACTTGCAATGTGTCCCACATAGCTTTAGCGGATCTACAATGGGAAACGCGATAGTATTCATCAACTCCTAGATCTGAGATTAGAATGTTTCTCGCTTTCCAATCGTATCCATATCTCTTTTCATCTTCAGCATCCCAAGTATTTTCTGGTTTTGGAACAACTGCACCAGCTGCATTTGTCATGGTGATCTGAAAGGGACCACTGACAATAGCTGTCCAGATGTTCCTATCAATTGCATTGATGTGGACACACATACAATCCTTCCAATAGCCATAGTTTTCACTGTTGAAAACTGGAGCTCTATTGTGAGCCCCTTTAGGTCCGGAAGCCATCTTTCCAATAAGTGTTTCACGTAGCACGGAATAAACCAGAGCTCTTGATGCCACTTGTTAGACGCTGGCCTTAGGATCTAGAGGGGGGTGAATAGATCTTACACAGTTTTGCTGAATTAATTGAACTTTAAGCGGAAGTGATTCTGAATCGACTCGCGTCTATTCCGAACCACTATTGAAACGATTGTATATGTGTTAAAACCACTAACCAGCTTGAGATAAACGATAAGAGAATACTTTATAGAATCAATACGTCACTCTATTGAAAATCAATTAACTTCTTATATGATGAACGACGTTTGCAATGCAGTAATAGTGACAGAAGCAAAAACACAAACACTTGGTGATAATGATCAAATTGATGGTGATTCAATGTGTGATGGATTGTGATGTTTATAAAAGTTCTTAATTCACAATCTTAACACTCGAATCGTTGATCAATTTTCTATTTTAACCAAATATGAACAGAACGTAAATGAAAAGGTAAAAGCGACAAGAACACGATATTTGTTTAGGCAGTTCGTTGATCGTCCTCGCTACGACTACGTCTGCCCCCAATTCCAAACTGAAATTGGGAAATCTTTCATTAATGTTGAAAGCAGTTTATACAAAGAAGATAACAAAGCGATAAACCATAAACCAATTATGTCGATCCTTTGAATCTTCTTCCCCCTTAATCTTGAGTCAGATCAAGGTGATCCAAGAGCTTCACTTGATCCCTTTTCTGCAGTGTCTTGAATTGCCTTGAACCCTTGTTCTTCAATCTTCACACTCAGATGGATCCTCGATGAAACCTCTTGATAAAAACCCCCAAGAAACACCTATCTTGGAGGACAAAACCCTCGGATTTTATTCACCAAAAACCCCACAAATCTTCACCCGCTAGGAATCTTCAATTCCGTTCCATGGACGTTATCGAACTCGATCACTAACCCTCAACGCAAGAATGATTATGTGTAATTGTGTTGGAGATGACGAAGAACGAAGATGAGAAGCCTTTGTGTATCTTTCAGTCGTTGGTGTTGTTTTCAATAATTGAACCTTGGACAATATATATGAGAGCTTTTCAGTTGATGCAGAGAAAACCAGAAATTTTGACAGTTTTGGATGTCAGTTTTGATCAGATAGGTCGACCTAATTTAGGGCTGGGTCGACCTAACAGAGCTGCATATTCTTTGGATGTCATTTATTCCCAGTTAGGTCGACCTGTCAAGGAAGTAGGTCGACCAGAATCCACTTCAAATGCGTTTTGGGGATATTTTCTCAGATTAGGTCGACCTAGTTGTTGTGTAGGTCGACCTAGCAGAATGATATGTAAATTTCTTCATTTTAGGTCGACCTGTGTTGGGAGTAGGTCGACCTAACTGCTGATTTTCTGAGTTCCTCTTATTTTGCTTGTGTTGAGTCGACCTGTATGCATAGTAGGTCGACCTGCTCTGTTATGAGTGACCAAAGCTTGCTTTTCTTTGAGTTCTTCTGCTTGTACCTTGTTGCTTGTATGCTTGTTGAGTTTGCCATGAGTCAAAAACAACTTTGTGAGTGTGATCTTGTATTCACATTGTCTGGGTTCACGAAATCTTTGTTGGGATAATTCTCGAAGAGCAATCTGTTTCTGACAATAGAGAACAGATCAGGAATGTGGAGAGGAAGTATTAATTTTCGTGTACCAAAATTGAGGCCAAATGACTCCTTATATAGGAGAGCAATAACAAAAACCGAAAAGACACACCTCTTCAAAAAAAACGGTCATGTCTGTTGGGAAAGGGCACAGTTGTTCAGAAATTTTTTGAACGGGGCGTTGCCCCGCACCCTGCCAAGGGCTCTGCTCCTTGGAACCCCGTTTCAATTATTCGTATTCAATTACACATTTGACTCAACGAGCGTGCACTCCACACTACCCTAACTCGTTTCAAACTTAACGCATAATTGCATCGGCCTATAGTAAATCACATTACTACCAAAATACATTGATGATACTAAAATCACCAACAACGAAAAGGCTAATTTTATCGTTCATATGGAAAAATCAGAAATGCCATTCATTTTCACACACCATTCACACTGGTATCAATCCACGCTGAGGCGAGTCTCTCCTTCGGCCCAAATTCTCTCTACACTTATGACAAAATTGTTCATGGATTTTCTATCATTTTAACCACCAAGGAAGTGTAAACTATTAATTTTTTGTTACCTTTTTATATAAAAAATCTTAAATTTTAAATTGATCATATTCAATAGAGTTATAAAATTTAACCAAATTTAAAACCTAAAAGTAATTCACCCTACATGAGTCCTAAGCTCTTATTCACTTGATAACTGAATTTATCGTACTGAGTTCTAACTCTTTATAAGTGATCGTGGCGGTTCTATAGCCCGGCGAGCCCGGGCACGCGCCAACTTAATAGTCGAATTCTTGATGAAATTAGGGGCAAAATTAATAAAAAATAAGAGTGTGAAAACTAAAATAGATGAGTACTTAATGGTCTAGACACACCTAACCCAATTAATTATATATGGATTATAACAAAAATTTTTTTTTTTTAAAATTAACTATGCTACAATGTTATAGATCTGCTGGGGATTCACCTTTCTCCTCTTTGTCTTTAACGGTTGGTGCTTCAAGATATACATATTTTATCATTATTATTAAATATTATAATAATAAGAGTTTTATATTTTTTTTCATTGGAAAAGAGTTTTATATTGTTGATAAAACTCCAATCAGCTAATTATCTTCTTAGTCTTTTTTTCTTGAATGATACCATTTTCATTTTTAGTGTTCTTGCAATTTATGCTTTTAAAAATTTATAATTGATTAGACCTTCCCTAATTTTATAATTTTTTGTACTTCTTTTCTATTATAATTTTATAACGACATTATAATTTTTCATATATTATAAAATCAAACAAGATCATGGGCGTTTAAATTTAATTAAAAGGTAAGAGTAATACAAATTGAAATGTATGAAAATGATGAGTTTTACTATGTGGTCAAATTAGAGAGTTCGAGCAAAATTAATTTGTTAATATGAGAAATTATCTAAGTTTTTCACATAATAAATAACATTAAAATTTTTGGGTTTTTTTAAGAAATAAGTTGAAAATGTCCGACTATTATTTTGTTAGCTTTTGAGGGATTATATTTTATGTCCCTCGTTTTTTATTTTCTTTTTTATTGAATAAATTATCTTTAATAAAAATAATATTAAAATTAATGTATAAGTAAATTTAAATAGTTATCTTTACAATTGTTCACCACTATAAATAGATCTAACAAAAACTAAAGACAATTGAAATACTCTTTATTTTCTTATCATCTTTTTTTTAGAGTACAAGTTAGAAAAGGCAAGGTACTCGAAATCATGGGCGGAGCTACAACCCAGCGAATTCGGACACGCGTCCGCGCTCAACCCTTCCTTTCGTTGTATACTCTCCACTTAATAGTTGATTTTTAGACAATACCAGGGGCAAAATTAGTAATATTTAGACAAAATTAATAGTAAAATCAGTAAAAATATGGTGTGAAATTTTTAGACAAAATCAAGAGATTTTTTTAAGATAAAATCAAGAGCAAAATTAGTAGGGACATGATGTAAAATTAGTAAAAACAAGGTGTAAACTTTTTGCTCAGGCTCCCTAAAATTTTTGGCTCCGCCATTGATCATGTTCGATTGAGTTCTAAATCCTAACATTAATTTTATCTAATTTAGTTCTATACTTGAATGTGATTTAATCTGAATTGAAACTTGGTTCCTACATTGTTTCTTCTTTTGCTCATTCTTGTTTTCTTCCTTGATGCTAACATACAGAAGAATAATGTGAATGTGTTTCCTTGCGCCACCAGTCTTTTATTCCTTACATTTGACATTCTCATTTTCTGTTACATTTTCTCAAGACAAGAGGGAGAAACTCATCTCAGATCTCATCTTTCTAACGGGTTATATTTTTCAAATTAAATAGTCTTACATGATTTCTTCAATTGCAAATTTCGCTTGAAATTTTATGTTTAACAACTAATGGGAAACTCGTGAGTGCGCACGAGTTCAGGTGTGGACTGCGGATATGTCACCACTTTGTCATGAGAACTCAATCAAATTAAAAAATATTTAAATATTATTGGAAAAAAATAGACTGCAATATAATAGTATCAGCTTTTAAAAATTTCTATGGTTAAGAAAAACTATTAAACACACAATTTATAAAAAATCATCTGTGAAAAATAATAAAAATATTTTTTTTTAGGATTTATTGATTTGTAATAATAAAAGGATTTATAAAGATTAATAAATGAGATAAATAAATATTAAAAATTAAAATGAGTAGAAACATAATTTTACATAAAAGTTCAAAAAGAGGATGATATAAAAAAATCAAGGTTATGGCTTAAAATATAAAAAAAAAAATTAAATTAAAAGTCAGTAGTATACATTTGATATTCTCATTTTCTGTTATATTTTTCTCAAGAGAGGAGGAAGAAAGCTCATCTCAAACCTCATCTTTCTAACAGGTTATATTTTCCAATTAAATAGTCTTACATGATGATTTCTTCAATTGCAAATTTCACTCCAAATTTCATATTTAACAATTATATCTTAGGACAAATTTCAAATTCTTTTTGATTATCTATATGATAGTTATTACCACTTCATTAAAACAAAATCTTATTCTTATTCTTATTGTTATCAAAACTTATTTGTATGGTTATAATTCTTTAGCTATTGCTACAGTTTCAATTCATATAGAATGTCTAAGATATGTTCAACTTTCATCACTTGGAGAAACATATTACATTGATTTTCATAGTCATACAAATTACAATTCAAGTTTCTAAAGCCATAGTTATATTTTGATCCATGCATATTTTCTTCTATGAATGCAGCCTAGCATGAAGAAATCTCCGCTAGTATTGGTTTTTACAATTTTGTTTCTTTATGGTGGCTTCTGTACGACTTCTACGGAAAAGGCTAATTTTATTGTTCATATGGCGAAATCAGACCATTCACACCAGTATCAATTCATGCTGAGATCAGTCTCTCCTTCGGCCTAAATTCTATACACTTATGACAAAGTTGTTCATGGATTTTCTATCCGTTTAACCGCCAAGGAAATGTAAACTATTAAATTATTGTTAACTTTTTATATAAAAAATCTTAAATTTTAAATTAATCATATTCAATAGAGTTCTAAATTTAACCAAATTTTAAACCTAAAGTAATTCACCCTACATGAGTCCTAAGCTCTTATTTTAACTCGATAACTGAATTTATCTTACTAAGTTATAAATCTTTAAGTGATCATGTTCGATTGAGTTCTAAATCCTAACATTAATTTTATCTAATTTAGTTCTAAACTTGAATGTGATTTAATCTGAATTGAAACTTGGTTCCTACGTTGTTTCTTCATTTGCTCATTCTTGTTTTCTTCCTTGATGTTAACTTATAGAAGAATAATGTGAATGTGTTTCCTCACTACAAGAAAAGTGTAATATAGTCACTTATGTTGCGACGTGATTATCACGTGGCTCAAAAAAGTGAGTTGCGACGTGATAATCACGTCACTATAGGGATTTTATATTATAAAACTAAAACGAACGTTGGCACATGGGGTGTCTTTAAATATTATTTTTTTTTAAAAGTTGCGAAATGAAAAACACGTCGCAACATTTAAATAAAATAAAAAAAATTGAAAACAGATAAAGTAGTCTGACAAAGGGGGGAATTTCAAATTTTCATTTTTTTTTGTTGCGGCGTGTATTTCACGTCGCAACTTTTTTTAGTATACCACGCCATAATTATTGTTGAACGTTGACTGACACATTTATTGCTTTTAGAAGTTGCGACGTGATTTTCACTTTGCAACCTAGACACGTGAAAATCACGTCGCTAAAATCTTTATTACCTTTTGCCAAAAAGCTTCTTCCCCTCCCTCGTTCCAGAACACTCTTTCTTCCCCAATTTCTTTCTCTTCTTCCTCATTTCCTCCAACCCTTCTTCCCCATTTTCTCCAACCCTTCTTCCTCATTTTCTCCCAAAATCTCTTCCCCATTCAAGGTAAGTATGAAATCCTTTTTAATTTTCTGTATAATTTTGTTTTAATTTGTTAATTTCATTTTAATTTTTATAATTTATTTGTTTGTTTTATAAACTTTTTTTAGGTGTAATATTTGTGATTGAAGATTAGAGGAAGATATTTGAAGATATTTGAAGATTGATAGAGGAAGATAGAGGTAATTGTGGCATTTTATTTTTTTTAGGATTTTTTTTTATTGATGAATTAAATTGTAGAAAATTAGGTTTGTATAAAATTATATTGAAGGTTAAAATTGATGGATGTTAGTTTTGTAGTAAATTAGGTTTGTAGAAAATCAGAGTTGAAAATTAGATTGTAAATTAGAGTAAAAAAATTGATGATTAGAGTTGAAATTGATTGAATAGATTGAATTTTAAATTTTAATTGAATATTTAATTTTAATGATTAGAGATGATGAAAAATTGATGAAATATATTAGGTATAATAAGTTTGTATATTTGGTATAATTGAATTTTGATGATTAGAGATCATAAAAATTGATGAACAAAATAGAAATGAAATTAATGTTATTAGAAATGAAATATATTAGGTATATATTTAAAATAAAATACAATGGATTAGAATTATATTTTATATTTCTTAAAAGGAATAATAAGTTTGTTAAGAACAAAATAGTGTGAATTAGTATTTTTTAAACAACATTTTAAATGAAGGTTACTACATATAGTTATTAAAAAATAATATATTATTTTGTTTTAAAAATGTTTATTATAGTGTGAAGTATATTATTTTGTTTTGAAAAATAATATAATAATATTTTGTTTATAGTTGATATAAGTAAATGTTTAATTATTTACTTATAGTTGATATAAGTAAATGTTTAATTATTTACTTATAGTTGATATAAGTAAATGTTTATTTATTGTTACTAAAAAGAGAATGATTGGATATACGTGCAGTATGGAATATTATTTGTATTATCGTAGTTGGATGTACGATAGAGTGGAACCAGGAAGACGTGCACTTAAACCCAATTTTATAGAAGGAGTTAACGGGTTTATCACGTGGGCGTTTGCTCAAGAATGTTGTCGAAGCGAATGAGGAGTTAGGTGTCCCTGTCTTAAATGTGAATGTAGACCTATAATTAGTGACCCAGATGAAGTGGTCAGGCATTTGTATAGAAGGAGTTTCATGGAAAATTATTGGGTCTGGACGTTTAATGGTGAAAAATTGCCGAGTAACGTACCAGAGACTAGCAGTACGCATGCTTCAAGTAGTCGTCCGTCAATGGAATATGAGGAAAGACCGCCTATTGAATATGAGGAAAACTTTAATCAGATCGGTGACATGGTTGAGGATGCTTTTGGTGTGAATGTGACCTATGATCAACCTGAAGATTGTGATGGGGAAGAGATGTCGAACGAAGAAGCGCAGAGATTTTATCAATTGTTGAATGAGATGAATACGCCGTTGTTTGACGGTTCGTCTGACTCCAAGTTATCAATGTGTGTGAGATTATTGGCCGCCAAGTCAAATTGGAATGTTCCTGATCAGTGTTTGGAATTCTTTGTAAAAATGATGTTGGACTCAACTGCAATGAAAGACAACTTACCTACAACATTTTATGAAGCAAAGAAGTTGGTGTCGAAGTTGGGCTTAAGAGTAAGAAAGATTGATTGTTGCATTAATGGTTGTATGTTGTTTTATGACAATGAGTTTGGTACTCAGGATGGATTATTGGAGGAATGCAAATTTTGTATGAGTCCAAGATATAAAGTTCGCAGTAGAGCCATTAACACTAATCAAGACCGTGTAGCAGAAAAGTCCATGTTTTATCTTCTGATAATTCCAAGGTTAAAAAGAATGTTTGCTTCAATGCACAGTGCAAGTCAGATGACATGGCATCATACAAACAAAACAAGTCCAGACACTATGCGACATCCATCTGATGGCGAGGCATGGAAACACTTTGATCGAATACATCCTGATTTTGCCGCAGAACCTAGAAATGTCAGGCTTGGATTATGCTCAGATGGTTTTGCTCCTTATGTTCAAGCGTCGGGAAGTGCGTATTCTTGTTGGCCAGTTATTGTAACCCCTTACAACCTTCCTCCCGAGATGTGCATGACAAAACCATATATGTTTTTGACGTGCGTCATTCCAGGACTTTCGAGTCCAAAAGCCGGAATTGATGTGTATTTACAACCTTTAATTGATGATTTGAAGAGGTTGTGGATTGGTGGAGAATGGACTTATGATATATCACGTAAACAAAATTTTACTATGCGAGATGCCTTGATGTGGACCATCAACGACTTTCCAGCATATGGCATGTTATCTGGTTGGGGTACACATGGCAGAATGGGTTGCCCGCATTGTATGAAAGAGACGAAGGCGTTTACGTTGGATAAAGGGGGGAAAAGCTCGTGGTTTGACTGTCACCGCAGATTTCTACCAAAAAATCATCAGTATAGAAAGAACAAGACAAATTTCATAAAAGAAAAACAGGTAACAGATATGCCTCCGCCCCGATTGTCACCAGGTGCTGTATGGGATAAAGTTTGTGGGCTACCAAAAATTACAGATACTGGAAAGGCATGTAGAATTGAAGGATATGGGGTCGATCACAATTGGACAAAGAGAAGTATATTTTGGGATCTTCCATATTGGAAAGATAATTTGTTGCGCCATAATCTAGATGTTATGCATATTGAGAAGAATTTTTTTGATAATGTATTTAACACTGTGATGGATGTTAAAGACAAGACGAAAGATAATGAGAAGGCTAGACATGACATGGAAAAATGGTGCAATCGAAAAGAGTTGGAGTTGAAGCCTCAACCAAATGGGAAATTATTGAAACCGAAGGCTTGTTTCAGTCTGACCTCCCAAGAAGGTAAAGCGGTTTGTCGATGGTTAAAAGAATTGAGAATGCCCGACGGCTATTCTTCAAATTTAGCAAGGTGTGCCGACGCCAACACTGGGAAGTTGCATGGTATGAAAAGTCATGATTGCCATGTTTTTATGGAACAATTGCTACCAATTGCATTTGGTTCTCTACCTAAACATGTGCTTAATCCACTGACTAAAATTAGTCAATTTTTCAGAGATATTTGTGCTTCAGCTTTAAAAGTAGATGACGTCATTAAGTTGGATCGAAATATTCCAGTCATTCTATGCAAGTTGGAACAAGTATTTCCTCCTGGTTTTTTTGACTTCATGGAACATTTACCTGTGCATCTCGCCTATGAAGCTTATCTTGGAGGACCTATTCAATATAGGTGGATGTATCCGTTTGAAAGGTTCATGGGTGATTCAAAACGATCAGTGAAAAATAAGGCTAGAGTTGAAGGATCGATATGTGCACATTACTTGCATCGAGAAACATCACATTTTTGCAGTCACTATTTCAAGCATTTGATGTTAACTCCATGAATCATTCGAAATCCTGTCAATGTTAGTGAAAAGAGTCAATTCACTTTATCGGTCTTCGGGCTTCCAGGCCGTCCATCTGGAAAAAAGGGTGTGCATTGGTTGACCCAACAAGAAATGCAATCTGCCCATGTTCATGTCTTGATCAACTGCGTTGAAGTTAAACCATTTCTTGAGTAAGTATACATACCCCTAACTTTTAATTTTCTTTACAATCATAAAACTCATTACTCTGAAACTTATAATGTGTTTCTTTTTAGGGAATTCAACAACACCTATTTTCATACTACCGGTGTACAATCAACATCTGGTGTCATCCATGCTCAATTCCCAGCATGGTTTATATTTGGTTAAGCTATCGGTATTATTTGGTTAAAGTTGGGTATTATATTTGGTTAAGCTATCCGTATTATATTTTGTTAAGCTATCGGTACTATTTGGTTAAAGTTGGGTATTATATTTGGTTAAGCTATCCGTATTATATTTGGTTAAGCTATCGGTATTTCTTTAAGCGATGAATTGTGATGTATTTGGTGGTGATTGTGAAATGCCGATAAAGTGTTGATATATATGAATCAAATTGGTGATCAAAGTTAGAATGTATGTGTTATGATGTATGAGTTAAATCGGGATTATTATTCTGATTTATTAATTCATTCCGACAGGTAGAATGTATGTGTTATAATGTATGAATTAAATCGGTATTATTATTCTGATTTATTAATTAATTCTGACAGGTAGAATGTATGTGTTATAATTTTCATGTGGCATGTGACATGTTGTGGCGTGAAAATCATGTGGCAACTAAATTTGTGGCGTGAAATTCATGTGGCAACTAAATTATATTTAACTTTTTTTTGTATGTGTAGGATGATTATTAGGCATTGCTTGTACAATTTCTGACTGCTAATCCTCAGTATACTCCAAGACCGGGAGAGCCGCTTCATCCAGATGTAGATTTTTATCTTTGGAGTAAAGTCATTGGCGGCAAGGGGCCTAACGGATGTTTTTTTGGTGGTGGAAATTTGGCAGGCACCTTGAGATCTGATGATAGAACTCTATATCAAAGAGTTCTCGACGGGGAAGGAGGTTCACGTCCTGTAACTTTAACAGATGAACAGAGAGACACTGTAAGACAATTGGCGATAAATGAGGTGAGGCGTGAGGCGGCGGAACGTGAAGCGGCACTGGAAGCCCAAATGGAGACCCAAATGGAGGCCCAAATGATGGCAATGCGGAGTGAGCATCAGCGGGAAATGGAGGTCATGGCGAAAAGACAATCGGATATGGAGGCACAAATGCGACAATTTATGCAATCCTTTGGTGGAAACCAAAATATGGGGGGTTCTGCGCCGACTGATCAGGAAAATCTAAATGAGGATGAGTTTCCCGACCCGGATTGATTGTTGATTTAGTTTAGTTTTTATTTTGTTGTTATAACTTTTAATTTTGAATTTGTGTAGACTATTAATTAAATTATAATTACATTATTTAGTAATATTAGATTTATAATTTTACTTTCTTAATTTTAATATTAGATTTATATTTAGTTTATTGAATTAATTTATAAATTTTATAAATTTTAATATATTTAATTTATTAATTTAATTATATATATATATATATATATATATATATATATTTGGTTTTTTGCAAAAAAAAATATTAGTGACGTGATTTTCATGTCACTAAGTAGTGACATGAAAATCACGTCGCAACATTAGACATTAAATGCGCTTTTCATTTACTCCTAGGCAAATTTAGTGACGTGATTGCCATGTCACTAAGTAGTGACATGTAAATCACGTTGCAACTAAAGATGCTTTTCTGACCCAAACGCTGCTACGCCTGCTCTGACTGAATATGCATTAATCTCTGACCCAAATTTTGCGACGTGATTTTCACTTCACTAAATAGTGAAGTGAAAATCACGTCACTAAAAGTTGCCACCTTGCCTCCTGCGACGTGAATTTTCACTTCGCAAATATTGGTTTGTGATGTGTTTTTTTGGTTTGTGGCGTGATATTCACGTCACTACTGAGGCTTTTTTTTGTAGTGCCTTACCCCACCAGTCTTTTATTCCTTACATTTGACATTCTCATTTTCTGTTACATTTTCTCAAGACAGGAGGAAGAAAGCCCATCTCAAACCTCATCTTTCTAACAGGTTATATTTTCAAATTAAATAGTCTTACATGATTTCTTCTATTGCAAATTTCGCTTCAAATTTTATGTTTATCAGCTAGTGGGAAACTCGTGTGTGCGCACGAGTTCAGGTGTGGACCGCAGATATGTCACCAATTTGTCATGAGAACTCAATCAAATTAGAAAATATTTAAATATTATTGGAAAAAAAAGACTGCAATATAACCATTGTGAATTATCTGGTAACTATATGCTTAATTGATTTTTATGTTGTTTTATTTTGGAATTATTAATAAATAATATGAGATAGTAAGTGTTGTTGATTATTAGGCCTAAGTCGGTACTAGTAAGTGAGGGGGTGTTAGGTAGAGCACATTAGTAATTTAAGATAGTAAGGATTTAACTAAAACAAGGATTTTAGAGGAAATAGAAAGTAGAAGCTCATTTGAGGATTTTGGTGAAAGAAGAGAAGAGAGGAGGGAAGAGGAGAATCTCAAGGTTGAAGATAGAGTTGACTTCAATTCAAAATCTAAGGTAAGGGTGGGGTTCTTTCATTCTAAGGGGATGTATGATGATAGTTCGTGGTGGGATTTAGGGTCTATATGTATTGAACCATTTTCTTGATAAATGTTAGGGTTTAAGTGAAATCAATTGAGTAATGTTGTATGTATTGATGAAAATGATATGTTATAATGTTTCTTTTCATGATTTTATGTGTGGGATTTGAATTATAGCATGTGTGGTGGGAAGAATGTGAAAACCTAACTTTTGGGATTTAGGTGAAATCCATAGGTTTGCATGATTAATTAGGTTTTGATGAATCTAATGGTACATATGCGTCGTATATATGATAAGTATGTTAATTTCGTGTGCAAAACTGAACTGAACTGTGAATTGGGTGATAGAATGGGAAATGGGGAATGTGCTGAATTAGCGCGGAAACTTCTTTCTGCCCTGTGTTCGCGACGCGAACAATGGTAACGGCGCGAATTGAATGGATTTTTTAAATGACCGGCTTCTGCCTTGTACTTCGCATCGCGACCATTGCTTGGCGGCGCAACTGAGTGGATGTTTTGCATGTCTTGTTTGTGCCTTGTGCTTCGCGGCGCGTCCATTGCTTGGCGGCGCGAACTGTGTCCTGAACTAACTTCTTGTTTGGTTGAGACTTGACTTGCATTCCTATTAATTTTACATGCTCATTATGTGTTATTAACTAATTAATTAACATGTGTGGAGTATAATTGGATGTGCCTTGTGATGACGATTATATGATAATTTCGATTATGTATGTTGTGATTGTTGTGGTGAAGTGATGTATTGTTGCATGATGATGCGGCATAGCGACGTGATTGTGAAGTGGTGAATTACTATAAAATAATGATGTTTAGTTGATGTTTGGATGATGTTGTTGTATGTTGTGTATACGTGTTTTGTGGATGTATGTTATTGTGTCGCATCCATTGCATAGGTGTCCCTTAGCCTGAGAACGGCGACGACGATTAGCCTGAAAGACGGCAACGACTATTAGCCTGAAATATGGCAGCAACTATGGCCCAATGACAATGATTGAGACGGGAGTTTTACTCCAAATGGTACCGCATGCATTTGCATAAGTCGAGTTACATTTGAATTGCGTTTGATGTTGTTTTGAATGTGTGTTTGATGTGTATCGAACTCATAATTGTGAATAGAATATGTCGTCGTACTTGTTTATTGACATGGTTACCGTTTTATAAGGTGTTTGAATGTTGTAAATTGTTGGTAACATGTTATGTGTTGAGAAGTGGTGAATGTGTATGATTCTTATTTTCCGCTATAAGTATTATCATACATTTCCTTATCGTGAATGATATCTCACCCATTCTGTTTGAATGTTACCCTCCGTTGGTAACATGCAGGTGACGACGTGGAGTAGTCGTTTACCTATTAGCTCGAGTCGGTTTGTCTATGCTCTGATAAGTGACACTCGGTGGACGATTAGCTTGTTTTGTTTGTGCCATGTTGTTTGTTATTTTGTTACTATATTTGGATATTTTTATCTCTCAGCGGATTATGTTATTAAGTCCTACAGAGATATTTTGGATATTTTGCGTTGCCATGTGTGGCATGCAAGACTTAATTATTGTTATTGATATTGTTCTGTTGTGATATTATGCACCATTTGGTTTGAACGTTTAACGAAATATGATTCCTCCATAATATGTGTTATGTATCTATGATTATGAGCATGATTTGTGATTTGTTAAGTTGTTAATTTGTGACACCTCAAATATGATCCATGTTTGGCGATTTTTGAATTCTGATTTTTTTCCGTGTTAATTGCGGGGTAGATTTGGGGTGTTACAATGGTGGTATCAAAGCAGGACGGTCTTGTCCTACCAAGTGTTGTGTCGTAGCGTAGTCTAACAATCTTATATTGTTGTTTTGTGCTGTTTGTTTTGTGTTGTAGTGAAGAGTTGAGATGGCTGGAAAGAATGACGCTGTTATAGCTGCTGCTTTGGAAGCAATGACTCAGGCTTTGGAGAATCAGCCGAATGGTGGTGTGAATGCTGCTTCCTGCAGTTTGGCTACCTTCCAAAGAGAGAACCCTCATGTGTTTAAGGGAACTCATGATCCTGATGGCACATTAACATGGCTAAAGAAGATCGAGAGAATCTTCTGTGTGATGGATAGCACTCCTGGTCAGAAGGTTCGGTATGGGACTCATATGCTAGCAGTCGAGGCGGATGATTGGTGGCTAGAGACCCGTAGGAGATTGGAGGCCAATGGTGAGGAGATCTCTTGGATTTTGTTCCGCATGGAGTTTTTAAGGAAGTACTTTCCTGAGGATGCCTGTGGCAAGAAGGAGATTGAACTCCTTAATCTAAGGCAAGGGAATAAGTTTTTTGTGGAGTATGCTGCTAAGTTTTGTGAGTTGGCTAAGTTTTACCAGCACTGTGATGGAGCCAGTGGTGAATTTTCCAAGTGTATCAAGTTTGAGGATGGTTTGCGTCCAGAGATTAAGAAGGCAATTAGTTACCAGAAGATTTATATCTTTGCTGATTTGGTCGATTATTGTCGAATTTATGAGGAAGACAATAATGCTTATTATCGTGTGATTAATGAGAAGAGGGTAAGAGTCAACAAGGCCGTGGCAAGCCTTATGAATCTCCAAGTGGCAAGGGTAAGCAGAAAGTTAGTGATGGCAAGAGATCTAGTGGGGGAGACGCTCCTGCTGGTATCGTGTGCTTCAAGTGTGGCAAGGTTGGTCACAAGAGCATTGTGTGTACTGCTGGTACAAAGAGATGTTTTCGTTGTGGTAAGATTGGACATGAGGCACCTGAATGCAAGCATAAGGAGATGGTTTGTTTTAACTGTGGTGAAGAAGGACATATTGGAAGCAAGTGTCAGAAACCCAAGAAGGAGAAATCTAGTGGAAAGGTGTTCGCCTTGTCGGGAACTCAGACCACTAGTGAGGATTCACTCATCAGAGGTACTTGTTTCATTAATAGCATTCCTTTAATTACTATTATTGATACTGGTGCTTCTCATTGCTTTATATCTGCTGATTGCGTTGAAAGATTGGGTCTTGTGTTGTCTGCTATGGACTGAGAGATGGTCGTTGATACTCCGGCTAAGGGTTCGGTGACTACCTCTCTTGTGTGTTTAAAGTGTCCCGTGTCGATTTTCGACAGAGACTTTCGTGTTGATTTTGTTTGCTTGCCGTTGAGGGGTTTGGATGTGATCTTGGGGATGGACTAGTTAGAGCATAACCATGTTCACATTAATTGCTATGATAAGTCGATGAGGTTTTCTTCTCCTGAAGAATAAGGTGTTGAGTTGTTGTCAGCTAAACAGGTGCGAGTGTTGATGAAAGAAGATGTTCAGGTGTTTTTTTAACTTCGATGTCTGCTGAGAACCAACCGATCATAGAAGAGTTGAAGGTGGTGTGCGAATTTCCTGAAGTTTTCCCTGATGAAATTCCCGATGTACCGCCTGAAAATTCCCGATGTACTGCCTGGAAATTCCCGATGTACCGCCTAAGACAGGAGTTGAGTTCTCTATTGATCTTGTACCTGGTGCCAGACCCGTGTCTATGGCACCTTACAGGATGTCCGCGTCTGAGTTATCCCAATTGAAGAAGTAATTGGAAGAGTTGCTTGAGAAGAAGTTTGTGAGACCTAGTGTGTCGTCGTGGGGAGCTCCAGTGTTGTTGGTTAGGAAGAAAGATAGAAGTATGAGACTTTGTTTAAATTATCGTTAGTTGAACAAGGTGACAATCAAGAACAAGTATCCACTTCCAAGAATCAGTGATTTGATGGATCAATTGGTTGGTGCCCGTGTGTTTAGCAAGATTGATTTGAGGTCGGGTTACCATCAAATCAAAGTGAAAGATGAGGATATGCAGAAGACGGCTTTCAGAACACGTTATGGACATTATGAATATTCTGTGATTCCCTTCGGTGTTACCAATGCACCTGGAGGATTTATGGAGTACATGAACCGTATTTTTCATGAGTATCTGGATCATTGTGTGGTGGTGTTCATCGATGATATTTTGATTTACTCTAAATCAGAATCAGATCATGCTGAGCATTTGAAGTTGGTATTGCAAGTCTTGAAAGACAAGAAGTTGTATGCTAAGTTGTCCAAATGTGAATTCTGGCTGAAGGAAGTTAGTTTTCTTGGCCATGTCATTTCTAGTGATGGCATTGTCGTGGATCCATCTAAAGTTGATGTCGTGTTGAGATGGGAAACTCCTAAGTCGGCTACCGAGATTCGAAGCTTTTTGGGATTAGCCGGTTATTATAGAAGGTTCATTGAAGGTTTTTCTAAGTTAGCTCTTCTGTTGACTAAGTTGAAGTGCAAAGGTAAGGCGTTTGTATGGGATGTTGCTTGTGAAGAGAGTTTTGTTGAGTTGAAAAAGAGGTTAACGTCGACACCGGTTTTGATATTGCCTAATCCGAAAGAACCGTTTGTGGTTTATTGTGATGCTTCTAAGATGGGGTTAGGAGGTGTGCTCATGCAGAATAATAAGGTTGTTGCTTATGCGTCGAGATAATTGAGGGTTCACGAGAAGAACTATCCTACACATGATTTAGAGCTTGCTGCTGTTGTGTTTGTTTTAAAATTTTGGAGGCATTATCTTTATGGTTCTAGATTTGAAGTATTTAGCGACCATAAGAGTTTGAAGTATTTGTTTGATCAGAAGGAATTGAATATGAGGCAACGAAGATGGTTAGAATTGTTGAAGGATTATGATTTTGGATTGAATTATCATCCAGGAAAAGCTAATGTTGTTGCCGATGCTTTGAGTCATAAGACTTTGCATATTTCGGCGACGATGGTTAAAGAATTGGAATTGATTGAGCAATTCCGAGATATGAGTTTAGTATGTGAAGTGACCCCTAAGAGTGTTCGATTGGGTATGTTAAAGATTAACAATGATTTTTTGGATAGTATCAAGGAAGCCCAGAAGTTGGATGTGAAATTGGTTGATTCGATGGTTGGAATCAATCAAATTGAGAATAGTGATTTCAAGTTGGATACGCACGGTGTGTTAAGGTTTCGATATCGGATTTGTATTCCTGATGATGTGGATTTAAAGAGAGCTATTCTTGAAGAAGGTCATAGAAGTAATTTGAGTATTCATCCAGGAGCTACAAAGATGCATCAAGATCTTAAGAAATTGTTTTGGTGGTCCCGAATGAAGCGTGACATAGCTCAGTTCGTGTATGTTTGTTTGACTTGTCAGAAATCGAAGGTTGAACATCAGAAGCCTGCTGGATTAATGCAACCGTTAGAAGTTCCGGAATGGAAATAGGATAGCATTTCTATGGATTTCGTGACGGGTTTGCCGAATACCATGAGAGGAAATCATTCGATTTGGGTGATTGTTGATAGGCTTACGAAGTCGGCTCATTTCATACCTATTAACATCACCTATCCAGTTACAAGGTTGGCGGAGATTTATGTACGTGTGATTGTGAAGCTGCATGGTGTTCCGTTGTGTATTGTTTCGGATAGAGATCCGAGGTTCACTTCAGATTTTTGGAAGAGTTTGCAAGAGGCATTAGGTTCTAAGTTGAGATTGAGTTCGGCGTATCATCCTCAGACAGATGGTCAAACCAAGAGGACGATTCAATCCTTGGAGGATTTGTTGAGATCGTGTGTTCTGGAGCAATGAGGTACGTGGGATACTTATCTTCCATTGATAGAGTTCACATACAACAACAGTTACCATTCGAGTATTGGTATGGCACCTTTTGACGCGTTGTATGGTCAAAGATTTAGGACTCAGTTGTGTTGGCATGAATCGGGTGAGAGTGTAGTACTTAGACCTGAGATTGTTCGAGAAACTACAGAGAAGGTTAAGTTGATCCGTGAGAAGATGAAGACTTCGCAAAGTAGGCAGAAGAGTTACTATGACAAGAGGAGGAAAGATTTGGAATTCCAAGTTGGTGACCACGTAAGAGAGTTACGCCGGTGACCGGAGTAGGGAGAGCCTTGAAGTCGAAGAAGCTCACTCCTCGTTTTATTGGAGCGTATCAGATTTCATAGAAGGTTGGTAATGTGGCGTATAAAGTGGCTTTACCGCCTAATATTTCGAATTTAAATGATGTGTTTCACATGTCGCAACTTCGGAAGTATATTTTTGATCCTTCACGTGTAATTCATATGGACGATGTGCAAGTGCGGGATAATCTCACGGTGGATATTATGCCGATAAGGATTGAGGATCGCGAGACGAAGACGCTTAAAGGCAAAGAGATTGTTTTGGTGAAGGTGGTTTGGTCGGGAACTACCGGTGAAAGTATGACATGGGAATTGGAGAGCAAGATGCGCGAGTCGTATCCTGAGTTGTTTGATTAAGGTAATTTTCGAGGACGAAAATATTCTAAGTGGGGGAGAGTTGTAACGACCGTTTTTCTTTAATTATTTATTTATGTATGTTATGTGAACCGATTGTGAATTATGTGGTAATTGTATGCTTAATTGATTTTTATGTTGTTTTATTTGGGAATTATTAATAAATAATATGAGATAGTAAGTGTTGTTCATTATTAGGCCTAAGTCGGTATTAGTAAGTGAGGGGTGTTAGTTAGAGCCCATTAGTAATCTAAGATAGTAAGGCTTTAACTAAAACAATGGTTTTAGAGGAAATAGAAAGTAGAAGCTCATTTGAGGATTTCGGTGAAAGAAGAGAAGAGAGGAGAGAAGAGGAGAATCTCAAGGTTGAAGATAGAGTTGGCTTCAATCCAAAACCTAAGGTAAGGGTGGGGTTCTTTCATTCTAAGGGGATGTATGATGATAGTTCGTGGTGGGATTTAGGGTCTATATGTATTGAACCATTTTCTTGATAAATGTTAGGGTTTGAGTGAAATCAATTGAGTAATGTTGTATGTATTGATGAAAATGATATGTTATAATGTTTCTTACCATGATTTTATGTGTGGGCTTTGAATTATAGCATGTGTGATGGGAAGAATGTGAAGCCCTAACTTTTGGGATTTGAGTGAAATTCATAGGTTTGCATGATTAATTAGGTTTTGTTGAATCTAATGGTACATATACGTTGTATTTATGATAAGTATGTGAATTTCGTGTGCAAAACTGAATTGAACTGTGAATTGGGTGATAGAATGGGAAATGGGGACTGTGCTGAATTAGCGCAGGAACTCCTTTCTGCCATGTGTTCGTGACGCGAGCAATGGTGGCGGCGTGAACTGAATGGATTTTTGAATGACTGGCTTATGCCTTGTACTTCGCGGCGCGAACTGAGTGGATATTTTGCATGTCTTGTTTCTGCCTTGTGCATCGCAGCCCGTCCATTGGTTGGCGGCGCGAACTGTGTCTTGAACTAATTTCTTGTTTAATTGAGACTTGACTTGCATGCCTATTACTTCTACATGCTCATTATGTGTTATTAGCTGATTAATTAACATGTGTGGATTATAATTGGATGTGCCTTGTGATGACGATTACATGATAATTTCGATTATGTATGGTGTGATTGTTATGGTGAAGTGATGTATTATTGCATGATGATGCGGCATAGCGACATGATTGTGAAGTGGTGAAATACTATAAAAGTAATGATGTTTATTTGATGTTTGGATGATGTTGTCGTACGTTATGTATATATGTTTTATGGATGTATGTTATTGTGTCGCATCCATTGCATAAGTGTCCCTTAGCCTGAGGACGGCAACGACTATTAGCCTGAAATATGGCAGCGACTATGGCCCAATGGCAATGATTGAGACGGGAGTTTTACTCCGAATGGTACCACATGCATTTGCATAAGTCGAGTCACATTTGAATTGATTTTGATGTTGTTTTGAATGTGTGTTTGATGTGATGTGTATCAAACTCATAATTGTGAATAGAATATGTCGTCGTACTTGTTTATTGACATGGTTACCGTTTTATAAGGTGTTTGAATGTTGTAAATTGTTGGTAACATGTTATGTGTTGAGAAGTGGTGAATGTGTATGATTCCTATTTTCCGCTATAAGTATTATCATACGTTTCTTTATCGTGAATGATATCTCACCCCTTTTGTTTGAATGTTACCCTCCGTTGGTAACATGCAGGTGACGACGTGGAGTAGTCGTTTACCTATTAGCTCGAGTCGGTGTGTCTATGCTCAGATACGTGATACTCGGGGGATGATTAGCTTGTTTTGTTTGTGCCATGTTGTTTGTTATTTCGTTACTATATTTGGATATTGTTATCTCTCAGTGGATTATGTTGTTATGTCCTACAGAGATATTTTGGATATTTTTGGTTGCCATGTGTGGCATGCAAGACTTAATTATTGTTATTGATATTGTTCCGCTGCGACATTATGCACCATTTGGTTTGAAAGTTTAACAAAATATGATTCCTCCATAATATGTGTTATGTATCTATGATTATGAGCATGATTTGTGATTTGTTAAGTTGTTAATTTATGACACCTCAAATATGATGCATGTTTGGCGATTTTTGAACTCTGATTTTTTCCGTGTTAATTGCGGGGTAGATTTGGGGTGTTACAGTAGGCACAAGGGATAACCCATCGAGGGCGTGGTATAGCGTAGCCTAATTAGAAAGGTAGAACTTACTTCTGGATTCCTCGTACACGGGTACTGGTCTGCATACTTGTTTGTGTTAATTGAGGACAGTTTCCGATTGCAGAAAGGCAGGTAAACCTATAAGACCTAACCTCGAGGGACGCGCCCGATAGGAGGTACACAGGAAAACCCGGAAGACCTTTTCTGGAGGAAACTGGTACTCATGGTTGTTTGTTGATCTCATTGGTTAATCAAGGGACTTCTAATGTGGATTGTATCCTTGTTGTGTGTTTGTACCTGGCCGTGAGGAAAACCCTGGATCCACGGTGGATCCGTTTGATTGCATGTACCTTGTAGAACCGAGTGAACCCATAAGATAGGGAGACTCACTGAGATTTAGTAATCTCACCCCAGTCCTCTTATATTTTTTTCAGGAACAGGTTAGAATTAGAAGAATTGCTAGATGGTTCGTATTAAAGACTATGGACGAACAGATGGCCGAATGACCTCATCAGATCTTATCTTTCCGCTGTGTGTTATTATTGACAAGCTAATTGTATACATTTTGTTCAAGAATGCAATTGTATATGACTTTTTTATTCTCGTCATTTTTCTGCTTATGTATGTTTCTTGCACCATTTTAGCATTGCTACATATTATTCTAGACATATATGTACGGGATGTTACATAAAGTCTCGCCTGAGAGATTCAATTAAGACTCAACAAAGTCTCGTCAAGAAGACACAAATAAAGTCTAATCTAATGGACTCAACTAAGTCTCGTCAGGAAGACGCAACTAAAGTCTAACCTAAAGGAATCAACTAAGTTGGGCTAGAAAATTTACCAAGTCTCGAGAACTAAAGGTATGCATAAAGCTTCGATAAGGCTCTTGTGAAAAGTCCGAAGATGAGTAAGATTCTAAAACACTTCGGACTATGCGGGCCCTTGTGCTTGAGAGGCTATATGGTGGTTTAATTGAAAAGGGTCATGAGTGTGTGGCGAAGGCATACACTTCACCGATCGTCCTTTTCAATAGAAACTCTTTGTTAGTTTGACTTCCTTTCTTTTGAATATCGCGCGCTTTCTTCGGATATGTCACATGAATCCTTTGTACCTCTTCCTATAGTGCATGATCGTGTGGATAATGTATATTGGTCAACAACACAGAGGGAGTCATATGAACTAACTGTGCTCCATGAATTCTTTGTATCTCTGTTTATAGCGCGTGGTCATATTGATAATATATATTGGTCAACAACACAGAAGGAGTAATAAATGTTGTATTAGTATTCTAAAGAGACATTTATTTTAAGACATAGAAAAAGTGTAAATGAGACATTTATTATGAGATTGAGGAAGTAATAATTCATTAATAAAATTGTGTTGCTGTTGCTTAGTTAATAAATCATGCACGTTCCTACTGCGTGTAGGCAACAAGAACCTAATAAAATTTGCGTGCAAAGAAACAATATCCACGTTGCTCAAGCAACAGTTCCACTCGCATGTCTCGGACCACAAAAATATAAAGTACACAAAATACGTTATGTTTGGATAATCCAAGTCCCAAGGACGTTAACCGCATGAGATGAACGGTGAATAAGAAGTACACGTGGATAAGAAGCTTTGTCCACATAACCAAGAGGCTGGACTCTCCCTAAGTCTTCTAAGAAGGAAAAAAAAAATCTAGAAAATCCACAAACATCATTTACTTGTCCTCTTCCATGTAAATAATATATGTGGCCCTGGTACAACGTCATACAAATAATTGTTAATCAGTATATGCATAATATCAATTCCTTCCTCCTTCTCCTCTTTCAAGTGAAGAATTAAACCATGATTTTGAACCAGAACACAAAATTGCTTTGTTAGTCATATGCTTACTGATAAATTCTACAAGCAAATGATTAGACTAAATTTCCACTGTTCTCTAATTCCTAATACAAGACAAACCAAACCAGGCAGCAACCATGGTTCTTTCATCATCCAAAATCCCAGAGCTTCAAAATTTTCTCAACGGGTTACCATCAAGCTTAAGGCTATAAAAGGTGAGATGAATGGAGAAACAAGTGGATCTTCAGGAGGTAGCTGGGATCCTGGGTTGGAAATTGAAGTCCCTTTTGAACAAAGACCGGTATGTGTAAACAACTATGTTATAGTTGCAATAATTGGTTTTTTATTGAATCTGTGCTATAGTGAGTTTCATAGCCCAGCATACATACAAAATGAAACGGTTTATGCAAAGTAATAAATATTATTAGTTGGCAGGATTGTTTCACTGAAAAATGTTTCTTTTATCATTCCATACTAACATGGAAACACTAATAATGGTTTAATAGGTAAATGAGTACTCATCTCTGAAGGATGGAATGCTGTATTCATGGGGCGAATTGGGTCCCGGGTCATTTTTCCTTCGTCTTGGAGGTCTCTGGTTGGCAGTGTTCACAGTGCTTGGAGCGCCAATTGCAGCTGCAAGCTTTAACCCTTCTAGAGTAAGTCTGAAGTTAAATGTATATGTGTATAACTATTGGGATATCTAATAGTAAGCAACGAGAAAAGTTTATGCATACACAATAGCACATGTGAACTAGACACAGCAAATTCAACACAAACATAACATTTATGATATTGCTCATAGGATTTGTTTGTGCTAATGTTACCTTCCAGGAGCCTCTGAGATTTATACTAGCTGCTGGAACAGGAACACTCTTCATTGTGTCTTTGATTATCTTGAGGATTTATCTGGTGCGTTCTAGTTCTCTTTTTCCTGCTCACATTACATTTGTCCTGATGTAGTAAATCAAGATTTCAAAATCATATTGTATTTAATTCAGTGGGAACTTCCTCCTGTAGTCAGTCTTACATATTTTCTATGTTGTTGCCAAATTGTGGTATCTGATGTGTTTTTCAACTGAATATAACCTATTTGCCATTCACACTAACTATACCAGATATGATAAGTGTTGAGCTATGACTACAACTTCACACTTTAAGAACTATGTTGTTAAAATAATAACGATTCTATTGCAAAGCAGGGATGGAGTTATGTTGGAGATAGACTTCTGTCTGCAGTCATTCCATATGAAGAAAGTGGATGGTATGATGGACAGATGTGGGTCAAGCCGCCTGAGGTTAGTCAACTCTCTCTATTACACATTTCTCTTTTACCTAAAAATGAACAGAACAAAAGTCCCCATGAAGACTTCACCTGCAGAAAATCATATTCAAGATATAGATTTAGTGGGCCATAAGAGACATATATTGCAATTTGACAAATTTTTAGCTCCATCAAGAGCAGGATATTTGACCATAAAAGATAAATATAAAAATTTCCGGTTTTAGATTTTGCTAGAAAGGAACTAACCTCAATGAGGAACAAACATTAGCACCTTTGGCTTCTGAAATTTTTGAGATGTTTCTTCATTAAGCAAAAAGTACTCTATACAAAATAAATGAATATGAAGGATATATGTAACAAGTAGTAGTTGAAATATAACAAATAAAAACTACTAAAAGATCTAGCCACATGCTTAATTTTAGAGAATTTAAGGCACTGACTGAGATCTTGGTTTTTTGTTTTTGCAGATCCTAGCTCGTGATAGATTGTTGGGCTCCTACAAGGTACTGAACATCTCAGAGTACAGCATTACATAAACTCATTATGTTGAATAATTAGGATGCATGGTATTAGAGGAATTATGATAAACTTGTTTCTTGATGCATGATTCACATATATTCCATGTCTCCAGGTTAAACCAGTTGTTAAACTGCTGAAGCAAACTCTAGTTGGGACTGGAGCATTACTAGTTACCGGAGTTATGCTATTTATCTTTGCTACACCGGTGGAGAATTTTCTTCATTCTACCTTTAGCACAGAAGAAAACCAACCAACCGTCCAAGTTCCCAAGGTTAACAAGTTCAACCTAAGGTAAGGAAAGACAAGATCCTGCAATACTTCCAGTGTACTTCTACCATGTTATTCTGACTTTAAATGTATGCTGTAGAAAGGAGGAGTTGCTTAAATTGCCTGCAGATGTAAAAGCCGATGACAATCTTGCAGCTGCTGCTGCCGAGGCTGCTGATGGAAGACCGGTCTACTGTAGAGATAGGTTTTATCGAGCATTAGCAGGAGGCCAGTATTGCAAATGGGAGGATCTGCTCAAGTAACGAGCAAAGAGGAGACACACATATGATGTCATATAGTAAAAGCAGTTTATCATTTGTTAAAATTTGCAACTTTATGGCCAAAGCTTTAATCTACTATTAGTTAAGAAATCCATTCAATGCAGTCAAAGTAAAAGCAAACAATGCCTAAAATAGATAACTAAAGATCACATGATCACATGGAGCAGTAACAAATCATATGACGTGAAGGAAAAAAAAGTTCCAGTATATAGACAGAAACACACGAGTAGACATGCAATGCAAACAGGACAAGATTATATTTAAAATACCATGAGTTTTAATAACCTAGAAAACTGCAGAAATTTTGTCAGCTGAGATCATTCTGGTAAATGGATGAAATTCTGTGTGCAGTGAAACAACTAGCTTTCATTATACTTGCCAATGTAAAGAATTTTATTTTGGTGACATTTAGGGTACACATAGAAATCCATAGATGTATATCCATAAAGATTAAGTTTTCTCTTGCATAACAATTCTGAAGCAAGCAGCTAAAGAAAGCAATTTTTACAACAATGTCGTGCAACTATGATTAGGCAAGGCACAGCAGCTGGTACTTGACCGATTAAGTTCAGTATTTGGCAACAGATCACAGCACCAGGAAGATCAAAAGATAAATTTTCTCCGAACAAGGAGATAAGACTAATTAAGGTCTCTAATGAGTTTTCTTTTCAGTACTAGTAGAGCATCTCAACCAAGAGTCATTGTGTTTTTTTTTAACGGCCAGAGTCATTGTGCACTTGTAAATGGACATGAAAATCTTCTACAGTCACAAAATAGAGATTGTTAAAAAAGAAATCTGTTGATCTGTCCAAATTGGGCTAGCTAGCAATCACTCTAAATATTTTGACAGTGCATAAGGCTAATATATATACTACCTATTGAGCAAGTTTTCTGCACCAGTGGAGTATTCGGAACATATGTGCTCCAACAGCATTCCTAAATGTTTTCTTGCTTGTTTTGGCATATTCAAGATCAAGTGTTCGATATGCAAGAGCAAACAGATACATTGCTGGATGAAGTCTTCTGCAGATGGTAAAACTGAGAGTCAGTAAACTCCATAGACAAGTACATAGGTCGGGTCGTTGGGAAATTATTTCAATATAGGAGATGATTTCAAAAATATTGTTCAGCTACTATCACTTGTAAATGTCTACGATGAAATAGATGGTTGTTAGAAGATGAGAAATATGGTTCCCACGGACTGAGAATAAATTAGTCAAATAAACTTCAGAATTCAGTAAACAAAGCTACGGACCAATCAAATAATTTTATCAAGTATATGAAATATGGCTGTGGGGAGTTTCACCAAACCAAAATGCATGTAAAAGACTTCAACATTTTCAAGAAAATCAAACAAAATACTGAACTAAATGCAATTTTTCATTTCTTAGAAAGTTACAGAGTTACCTAACTGTCAGTATATAGAGTTTTTAAATGTCAATAAATCATAATCTTCAAATCATTAGGAACATTTTGAAAGTCATGAGATAATAGTGTAAATTGTTTGTTCACCGACACTACACAAAAATTAAACTCTTATTGACATTAATCATTCAATGACATAAATTTTAGGTTTAATTGCACTTTTATTTTTGCACTTTTCGCCTCTCAAGTATTGTAATTGGGCAATTTTGACTCCCAATTTTTTTGCGGCATTAACCCCTTATGATTTCTACCTTTGTGTTTTGGTAGTCCACCTCTAAGTTTCGTCCAAAATTTAGACTAGTGGAACATTACTTATAGACATGCGAGGGAGACTACCAAACCACAACGACAAAAAACATAAAGGACCACAATCACTTAGGAAAAAATAATGGGGCCAAAATTGTACAATCACAATGTTTGGGGGGGCAAAAGTGAATTAAACCTACATTTTAAAAGAAAAACTTTTGATGGTTCCATTAGGTAGTTCTTTAAAAATTGAAAAATAGGACCAGAAATATAACTTTTTAAGCACTTGCCTTTCAGCTTGCTCGCTATAATCCAAGCCATCCCAGAATCTTTGTGATGGCATAGTGCGACCCTTCTATCTTTGCCATATGTTTCAACATACCAACCCCCTATGTCATGGAAGCCACATCGAGGCTCAAATAGCCAAAATCTGCATAACTGAGGGGTTAGTATTATCAGAAAGGATTACAAGATGTAATATTAGAACATCATTGATCTACATAAATATTAGGTAGAAGTACCACAAAAAATGCACATAAAATTAAGAATATGGCAAAGTTTGTTTTTACAGTTATTAATACTAGAGTATGGAGAAAAAGAGTTCCGAGAAATAAGTCTACAATACTACTTCATCATTCCATGGTTCTTTCATCCCGAGAAGATATAATAAAACCATTTACAGATAATTAAAAGTTGAGCATGACATAAATTAACCCAATGACCAAATCGCTTCAAACTTTAATTTTAGTTGCCCATAAAATCTACACTTATAAGACAGCCTAGGAAATATTGGAAGAGAGGATTGGTATGCGTAACAAGAAAAAAGCAAGTTCTAACAAAGAAAGAAATCAACACAAGATATGATCACATATTTTACCAGGAAAGATTATGATGTTAAAACAAACATCTTTTTCTCAGAGCAGAAAGATTGATAGCATATGCACTAATGAACATCAAAGAGATTTATGTGCAAAGTTAAACATCAAAAATAGAGAGAATCTAGAGCTTTACTTGCTTGGTGGTAAACGTGCTCTGGTGCATCTACACTCACATACTGAAACGTTATTATTACCCACATGATACCAGTGCATATGCTTCACCTGAAATTTTATCATAAATGACAATATAGTTACAAGCATCTAGCTTTTTAAGTTATCCATAATACTGAAGTTCTAGCAAGATCCTGAAACCCATACCATGTTTCTTTTAACGTATAAAATATAAAAAAGAAAAGAGTTGGTACTAGTGCAAAAAAAGTAAAACCCATTTCAAGTTCCAAGTATTTTTTATATGAAGGGTTAAGTATTAAACCAACAAGACTGTGGGATAGCAACTTTGCATACCATTAATGTCCTATGTTTCATAATTACATGAGTCTTTTCACGACTGCTGTTGTAGACATCACAACATCCCTCATCTGGACTACTGCCAAGTCCAGATATGGTTCCCAAATGCATTCTGCTTCCAACTGTGCTGTTTGCAAATAAATTTCTAGAAAAGCCACTGTTGATATGTTTGGGATCTTCATCCAAATTAAGGTACACATGGATAAGATCTTCAGCATCTTCTTTTTGCATCGCACCAGAACAACATCCAGGTACTGGTAGGACCCTAGATGCCGTGGCAACTAATTTTCCAGAGACGTGTAATTCCAGATCTCTATATGCATCTGATACATTACTTGAAATTTTAGAGCTGTGACCCTGTTCAGTTCCAAAATCATCTGGCCTTTCCATATTCCTGTGGGCGTTCACATCCATTATGGATTGACAGAGGCCTGAATGGAATGATCTATAAGAAGTCAACTTTTCATTTTCAGTATATGATATCTCTGGAATCATGTTGACTAGGCAAACCATCCCAAAAAGATCACGGCCTGAAACCAAGTGCAAAACCTCGGGAGTTTCATGAGAGGACCTCTCCTCAGCCTCAAAACAGTCAGGAAGAAGCTCCATGGGAATAGAATCAATTTCGGGACCATAATATGCTGCATGAATAGCAGAATAAAAATCTCTCTCGAGTACATCAAAATATCCTGTTCCAACCACCACTTTCTTCTCCAACAAAATATCATTTATAGCTAGTCTGTACCACTTTAACCATTCAACAACTTCCATCTCCTTGAATGTCGTAGCCTGTGCCTGGTAAATGCGCAATTTTGAACCCTGTTCAGAATGCTTATGCATAAGCTTTTTCTGAGATGACAAGTACATGTCATAATGGGCTCTCTTCCTAGAATCTGAAAGAATCTGCAACATGAATTAATCCGTTAATTCAATATTCCCTGAAAAGAAAAGAAAAAGATCATTCTAGTTACCCACAACTGTAGCCTGCAAGTTTTCAGCAATTAAAGTCGTGAATTATATAGTATCTTGCCCACTAAATAGGTGTAAGACCATATACCATATTAGAAACAGACCAATTATATAAGTCCTGCAAAGAGTTTGTAAAGAAGAGACACCCCTCATTTTACAAGTTGGTTTTTGCAAGAACGTTAGACTCAATTCAAAACCTAAAATGGTCGAACCCACTATATTATCTGCACAGCAAGTCTAATACAATTTGTAAATATATCAGTGTTACGAGTCTCACATCGAACAATATATGGTCTGAACATGGGTTTATAAGTGGGGACAATCCTCACCCTACAAAACAAGCTGGTTTTGTACGGATGAGTTAGGCCCAACCACAACTTTTAAGAATCAGGAATGAAAATAGTTTATAAAGAATGGGCATTCCTCCCCTTACAAGTCCGTTTTGCAATGACATATTATGTCCAATTCAAAACCTATGGTATCTCACACCAACCATGCTATCCACACACCAAGTCCAATATTATTTGTAAATATATCCGGAATGAAAATAGTTTATAAAGAATGGGCATCCCTCACCTTACAAGTCCATTTTTTGGGTCATGTAGTCTAGTGGCTGAAGTTCACCCTTTAAAGATGAACAAATGGGATGTCGCAGGTTCAAACCCGCGACCCTGCACCTGATGTCCCCGCACAGCTACCAAGCTACCAACTGAGCTGACTTAACGGGACACATGATTTGTTCTCTTCAATTCAAAACCTATAGCATCTCATCAACCATACTATCTGCGTACCAAGTCTGAAATTACTAGTAGTATGAGGGCGCATTAAGGACAAGTTCAATTCAAAACCTAAACTACAACATATCCAAAAAGAAAAAACTTCCACATATAGTTGTTTATCCAACTACTAACTAGACACATTTTTCTATCCAACCATCAATGCAAGCAGTATGAACACCAGAACCGCAGATACAAATCCATGAAAAGAAAGTTATGCATTCAAAAATGGCATTACAGACCATCTAAGAAACTAAGACTCAACAAACAGCAATTAAGCAATTTCCTGTGAGTGTCTTCATCTGATCAAACTATTGGATGGTACAGGATATCCATCAACACCTATAGACTGCTTCTAACACGGTAATTGTCAATTGTTATAAATTTCCAGAGGAAATTCTTCGAAATTAGAACTCATTGATTCAATTTCACAATACTTTTATCGTCAACGACAATAACAATTGGGACGAACCTCATATGCGGCAAGGATTTGAACAAATCGTCGAGAAGCAGTGGAATCGTTCCTTGACTCAGCGAGGTCCGGGTGAGTTTCTTTAGCCAATTTGCGAAACGACGCTTTGATCTCAGCAAATGAGCTTGTTTCAGATACTTCTAAGAGCTCGTACGCGTTCTCTATGGGATAATCTGTCCAAACTGATTCAGAAGAACTACTGAAGCCATGTTCTCTGATACTCCGAAACTTCAAAACGACGACGTAGCACGACGAAACGGTGCTGTTCATTCTCAACTATGAGCTACAAAATAAACTTCTGTTATTTTCAACGATGTTGGAACATCTCATAACATTTTTATTAAAATATATTATTTCTATGAAAATTTTCAACTATGTTTGAACATTAGTTTGATTTTATTATTTCTGAGAATATTAAGGATATCTTTGGATATCATAAAATGAATTAAAAAGGAATATCGGATTTCGGATTAAATGTTGGAACAAGAACAAAACTTGTAGGTAAACCAATAGAAAAAAAATAAAAATATTTAGAAGATAAAGTTAATTGAGATATCGAGTGAGAGAGAGTAATCGAGAAAAATATTAATAAATGACATTAACTTCAAACCAAGTTACATGAGAGATATTTATAGGATACTAAACATTACAAGCGAACCAAAACAGGTCCAAAATCAACTAAAAATACAAAAATTCGCGATAAAATAAATGACATTAACTTCAAACCATGTTACACGAGAAATATTTATAGGATACTAAACATTACAAGCGAACCAAAACAGGCCCAAGAGCAACTAGAAATACAAAAATTCGCGATAAAAATAAATGACATTAACTTCAAACCATGTTACATGAGGGATGTTTATAGGATACTAAACATTACAAGCAAACCAAAACAGGCCCAAAAGCAACTAAAAATACAACGAATTCGCAATGGAAATCGATATCCCAAACAGGGATAATTGTTTTTCCCAACTAGAAAAACAAATGGATAACTGTACAACTCGATTTTTCCAAAATGGGTAATCAATTTCCTCTTCAAAACTTTGTTTTTCCAAACATCCAGAAGTGCTTTTTCAATACACTGCTTCCCACGTAACGATCTCAAAAGCTTCCACAATTCATTTGAGTTATCAAGGACTTCCAATACACCACCTTAATTCAAATGCACCAAGTTCTTCATACCTAAACTTCTCACTAGCTTCTTGAACACCACATTTGTTACACCTTTCGTTAACAAATCTGTAACTTGTTCTTCACTTCGATAGTATCCTAATCACAAATGGTATGTGCACACTAGATCCCTCAAGTAATGAAACATCATCTCAATATGCTTGCTTCTCCCATGTGTTATGGGGTTCTTAGCAAGACTAATAACTGAAACATTATCAACCAAGAGTGTGACAGCTTCTTCTACCTTGTTGCCCAACTCTTCCAGCAAATTTATAAGCCACACAGCCTGACATGCACACAACGAGCCACGATATACTCATCTTCACAAGAAGAGAGTGTCACTACATGTTCCTTTTTAGAACATGAAGAGATTGGAGCTTCTCCAAACATAAAGACATAACCAGTCATGGATTTTTTATCGTCCTTATCTCCGCACCAATTGGAATCCGTGTAACCGAGCAATTCGCACTTTCTGCCTGTATCAATTGCGGGTAAGAGAATTCTGCAGCCAAGAGTATCTTTGATGTATCATAGGATCCTCTTAACTGCTGTAAAGTGAGACAATTTTGGTCTCCCCATGAATCTACTCACAATACCGACACTAAACGCCAAATCTAACCGCGTATTGCACAAGTAACATAACGATCTAATCAATCTCCTATATTGTGTTGAAGCCACATTCTTCTCAACATCACTTTCGGACAGCTGCAACCTTGCTTCAGCTGGTGTATTGGCAGCATGCAATGCTTCATATCACACCTCTTAAATATCTTAAGTGCATACTTTTTTGGGTGCATGAGCAGTCCCAATTTTGACTTGTGGAACTCTATGCCAAGAAAGTAAGTCATCATACCAAGGTCACTCGTTTCAAATTCATCCATAAGCTCACTCTTGAACTTAGAAATGTTCAACTCATTGTTGTCTGTGATCAAAAAATCGTCCACATATAAGCAAAATATTATCACATCTTTGCTCGCATCCGTCTTCACATAGACACCATGCTCTGAAACACATTTCTTGAAGCCAACATCAACTGGGAAACTATCTATGCATTTGTTCCAAGCTCTTGGAGTTTGCTTCAAACTATAGAGCACTTTCTTAAACTTGTAGACCCCTCCCTCTTGATTTGTCACAACAAAACTAGGGGTTGTTCTACATAAACTTCCTCCACCATTCAAAAACACGGATTTCACATTCATTTTATACATCAACCAATTGTTGCAATTCAAAATGCCAACAACTCGCTTAATGGTTTCCAACCTAGCAAACGGTGCAAACACCTCATTTAAGTTTATACCTTCTCTTTGCAAAAATCCCTTCGCAACAAGTCGAGCCTTATTCTTGACAATTTTGCCTTTTGGATTTGCCTTCACTTTATAGACCCATCTCACACCGATTGCCTTCTTTCATTCTGGTAAATCAACCAGCTCCCAAGTACTGTTCTTCTCGACCGGTTCCAGTTCTTCTTTCATTGCACACAACTACCTTGGATCGCTTAATGCCTCCTTCATGCTAATGGGCTCGGGTTTGGCCATAAACGCAAAGTGAATGCGATCACCATCATTGTTAATCTCATTATCCCAGAATACTTCACAATCTTGAAGCCTCTGAGGCAAACCTCTTCTCCTAGCTAGTCATCTACTAGATTTTCTGCAGTTGCTTCAGGAAACCGATTTCCAATAGGAGGGTAATCAATTTCCTCTTCTACAGACTCGGTTCCAGTAGCTTCATTATGCAAAAATCGTGACAGAAATCGATTACCCTCATCCAGGAAATCGATTTCCCCAACTATCATGGCCTTTTGTTCTACTGTCAAACAAACTCACCTCATCCACTACCACATCTCTACATATTATAATCTGCTTACTCTTAACATCAAATAACTTGTAACCTCGGGTAGGATGGTAACCAACAAGTAACATCAACTTTCCTTTGTCATCCAACTTCTTTTGATGGTGATCCGGAATATGTCGAAATGCAACCGAATCAAAAACTTTCAAATGAATTAAACTTGGTTTAAATCCATTCCATATCTCTTATGGACTCATTTTGTCCAGCTTCTTTGTAGGGCACCTATTCAAAAAATAGGTGGTTGTAGAAACGACTTCACCCCATTAATTCCTTCGGTAAGCTTTTATCTTTCAACATACTACGAACCATATTCATTATCGAATGATTATTCCTCTTAGCAACACTATCTTGCTGAGGCGTATAAAAGGTGGCACAACCTCACGCATTATACCCTCCTCTTCGCAATAATTCCCAAACTCATTCGAGTTATACTCATCTCTACCATCCGTTTTGAGAATTTTGATTTTGTGACCACTTTGTCGCTCAACCATAGACTTGAACTTATTAAACATATCAAATACCTCACCAACCCTCTTAATTAGGTATGTCCATATCTTCCTACTAAAATCATCGATAAATATGACAAAGTATCTATTTCCAACATACGAGTCGACTTGCATCGGACCAGAAACATCAGAATATATCACCTCAAGGTGACATTTGGTTCTATGACCTACATATTTGTTGAAGCTACCACTGTGTTGCTCCCCTTGCACACACTCTCCACACATCTCAAATGGAATATTGATTCTTGGCACCTAGTTACGATATGGTTCCTTTGTAACGCGTTGAGGTCTCTAAAATTGAGATGTCCAAGACGGTTGTGCCACAACCACTCTTCTCGGATTGCCTCTATAACAAGACACATATGATCCATCACTTTCAACTCTATCTTGAAATTCCTATTGGCACCCATAAAAGCTTTAAGGACTAAAACACTATTTCGGTCCAAAACGTGCAAAATCTTGTTTTCCATGCAAATCGTATAATCCTTCTTAAGAAATTGGCCAATATTCAAGATACTACATTTAATTCTAGAAATGTACAACACATATTTGATCAATGAATGACCACCATCACTTCTCATGATCAAAACATTATCGACCCCGTCGGGCGCTAAAATGGTATCATATGTGAATTTCACCTTATTCTTTGTGACTTGATTGATTTTGACAAACCATACTTTTCTACCCGTCATATGTGTTGAACAACCAGAATCCAAGTATCACTCATCACTGCCTTAGACTCCATCTTGAACCGTTACCATAACGTTTTGCTCTGGACGCGTTTCTCTAGCATTTTGGACTCCATCCCCTGGTAGCTATACTTTTGGTCTACAATTTGGTAATTCCATCTCATTGCGGAAGCTGGTTCTAATTAATCTTTGAGAGTTTCTATGCTGGACTTTTGAACCTATTTGAATATAATTGGCTAAGTTGTGGTATGGTGGTATTGTTGGAACATTATGTCATTATTCCAAAATAGGGAGATAAATTGAAAAAGTTCCTAAGTCAAGTCTCACATTGTGTCTTAGTTGAAAATACTCCTTAGTCCCACATTGCTTAGATTGGAAATCTTGGCTAATTTACTTCATTATATAAGGAAGTCACTTGTTTCATTCCAAAACATACCAAAAACTTATTTTGAGTTTTTCCTTCCTCACTCTCATAACTCTGCGTCTTTCGAATTGTCGAAGCGCCAACTTCTCCCCCTCTCTTTCTACTCGTTGAATTTTCCGAGTACTTTCTTGAATTCTCCTTAGAGAATAATGTTAATTTCTCCTCGTTTGAGTTGAGAAATTATCAAGTATGTTTTTCTTGGATTCTCTTTAGAGAATTATTGAAATTTCTCTTGGTTTGAGAAATTACTACAACTGGTCGTTATATCATATACTAATATGGTATTTATACCATATTTGAATGGTCCTAGTACCATCTGAGGGTGTATATCTAGACCGATTATCTACCTTGCAAGTAGTAATCGTATAGTATAGAACTGGGCTGTTTTATCCTAGAGGCGTCATGGTTATTAAGAGCTGCTTTGCATAATTTTGGCAGTACCATGAAACATCTTAAAGAAAGCGTACCGATCCGCGACTCGACCCGGTAATTTCTTCAGTGGCAAACTTGTTAAAATTGTGATCCAACAATTTTAAGACGTTTCGAATTGCCATGGCTACTGAAGAAATTATTGGTACTTTTGTGGATTCTTTCTTTGACAAACCATTTATGTTTGAGAGATGTCACTTTAAATGTTGGCAACAAATGAAGATTTACTTCTTAATGTTGAAAAAGATAGATAACATTCTGACCGAGGACATTTTGTTGCTCCTTCTGGATCAATCGAACAAACTAACGGTAAGAATCTAAGGATTCAAAAGGAACACGTTATTGTGTTGAAGTTGAATATGCTGCACAGATAAAGCGAACAATTTATAGCTTTGGAAAGAAATCACCTTATAGAAAGAATGATAATAACATTCTGAATAGAATCACAAATGATCTGTATGACTATTATAGTAATTGGGATACTTCAAAATATGTTTAAGAGGCTATGAAAAACAAGTATAACATTGAATAAGTTTGAGAAAGAAGAATGATTTTAGCATCTACGTGGTGAAGTATCAGATGGTAGATGAAAGGTTCTTGGAAATCCAAAGTCACAAACTTTGAAAGATTGCTCATGAGATCATCACTAAAGGTATGTACTTATATGTACTATTCGAATTTTTAATTATTATTGACAAACTGTCCCCTAGTTTGAAAGTCTTTAAGAATTATGCTTTGTTACAAAATAAAATAACTTTTAATTGAGAGACTGATTATTCTCATTTAAATTGAAGAAGAATCTCAAAGACATGATTTAAAAAAGTCTTGGTTGTTTTAAACAACAAAAAGAAATTCGGTGTGGTTCTGATGCCATATGGCAAATCATTAAAGAATTTGAATGGCAATATTGTGAACTGAATTAAGAATGAGAACCCTTTTATGGCCCAAATTGCTCCAACTAGACAACAATCACCACCTTAAAGAAATGACGTTGTTTTCCTTTTATTTCAACTATGGAAAACTAAGTCATGGCTAAGAAATGTATCTTGTAATGCTTGAACTTGGTGTAGCCCGTAATGCACGAGTTAACCTGGCTAATGGAAAATTTATTCATATGATCATTGAAATCAACATGGTTGATGGATCTGATGGTTGGTGGATAAACACGGGCGTCTCTCGTCGTGTTTTCTATGATCTTGTTATTGGGAGATGTCCACACCATTAATGTTGTCGATATTGGAGAAGTGGATCATTGCCACCTATGAAAAGACTTTAATCTTGAAGGATGTCATGTATACTTCAGATATTATAAATAATCATGTATATGTTTTTCTTCTTCTTATAAATAAGGAAAGATTTAGTCAGCTCATTGGGGTAGATTTGTACACCATCATCACAAAGAATGATATTTTTGTGAATGAAGTTGATAAGTTTAAAAACTTTGTAAAGAATTTGAAAATGATTTAGTAAGAATTTATAATGATAGGTAAACTGTATTATTCTAGTTTATATAATTAATTTTAAACAACATGGAATTGTAAATGAAACGACTGCTACATATTCTCCTAAAATGAATGGTAAAGCAGGAAAAAAGAATAGAACTCTTACTGAACTTGTTGTTGAAATTATGACGAATTTTGGTATTGCACCTCATTGGTGGGGGGAAATTTTATTGACTGTTTGTTATGTCCTGAATAGAGTTCCCAAGTCAAAGAGTAATATATCTCTTTATGATATATTAAAGAAAAGACAACCAATCTTGTCTTATTTGAGAACTTGGGGATGTCTGGCTTATGCCAGAAATCCGGATCCGAAACGAGGTAAACTCGCTAGTAAAGCATACAAATGTGTATTTATTGGATATGTAGAAAACAGTAAGGCATATAGGTTTTATGACCTAAATGGAAAAGCGATCATAGAATTAAATGATGTTAATTGATTTCTATGAATACGAATTTCCCTTCAAATCGAGAAATAGTAGGGGCACTCAATCGAGTCACATTTTACTGATAAGAAGCACAAAAAGCAGCAATAATGTAGAAACAGAACTTCGACAAAGTAAAAGAGTAAGAGTTTCTAAATATTATGGGCCTGATTATGTGGCTTATAATGTAGAAGAAGATCCAATAAATCTTCAAGAATTCTTGTCATCTCTGGATACATATTTATGGCAAGAAACTATCAATGATGAGATAGAATCTCTAGAATCTAAAAGGACCTGACACTTAGTAGACTTGTCTCCTGGTTGCAAACCAATCAGTTGTAAATGAGTTTTGAAAAATAAACTAAAACCTGATAGAACAATTAATAAATACAAGGCTCGCCTTGTAGCCCAGGGTTTTAGACAAAGAGAAAATATAGATTTCTTCAACACCTTCTTTCCAGTCACCAGGATTACATCCATTAGGGTACTTATTTCAATAGTTGCTATTTATAACTTAATAGTACACCAAATGGATGTTAAAACAGTTTTTTTTACATGGTGACTTAGAAGAATAAATCTATATGGAACAACCGGAGGGGTTTGTGATGCACGGACAAGAAAACAAGGCATGTAAGTTAGACAAGTCTCCATATGAATTAAAATAAGCTCCTAAAAATGGCATGAAAAGTTTGGTAACTTAATGATATCAAATGAGTATAAAGTGAATGAAAGTGAAAAATGCATTTATTACAAATTTGAAAAATCGCATATGCACTATCATATGTCTCTATGTAGACGATTGACTCATATTTGGATCAAACATTCAGACCATTAATGATGTGAAATTATTGTTGAGTAACAACTTTGATATGAAAGATCACGAGATTCTTGGTATCAAGATCGCGAGATCCGTGCAAGGAATTTCTTTGAATCAATCACACAATGTGGAGAAGATCTTAAAGAAATATAAATACTTCAATTGTAAACTTGCGTGCACACCATATGATCTAAGTGTGAAATTGTTTAAGAACACTATTGAAAGTGTAAGACAAACAGATATGCGAGTATCATTGGCAATCTTAGGTATGCCACTGATTGTATTAGACCCGACATTGCATATGTTGTAGAATTGCTTTGCAGATTTACGAGTAGACCGAGTAACGAGCAATGTCAAGCTATTAAGCGAGTCATGAGGTACCTTAAAAGGACCATAGATATCGGCCTACTTTATCAGAGAATTCCTAGTGTACTTGAAGGATACAGTGATGTAGATTGGAATACCTTGTCAGTTGATTCCAAAGCTACTAGTGGCTATGTATTCAACATAGTTGGAGGAGTTGTATCTTGGAAATAAAAAAAACAGACTATCCTGGCTCAGTCCACGATGGAGTCTGAAATGATAGCATTAGAAAATTCTAGTGAAGAAGCAAGTTGGTTAAGATGCCTGCTAGCTGAGATTCCCTTATGGGAAAAACCTATGCCAGTTGTGTTGATCCACTGCGATAGTACCGCGGCTATTGCAAAAATTAAGAACCGTTATTATAGTGGTAAAAGACGTCAAATAAGAAGAAAGCACAACTCCTTTAGATATTGTATCTCTAAAGAAGCTGTAAGAGTGGATCATGTACGCACTGATGAAAACTTAGCAGATCCTTTGACAAAAGAATTAGTTAGAGAGAAAGTCCATAATACATCCAAAAAGATGGGACTCCTGCCTATACAGAAATGAGTTGCTCACGATGGTAAACTGACCTAAATGACTGGAGATCCCAAGAAATAGGTTTAATGGGTAATAACAAGTTGTGAGTAATATGAGGCGATCATGCTAAAGTAAATAAAAGAAGCATGAATCCTGAAGTAATAAGAGGATGGGATAATAGAAACTCTTAATGAGATCTATACTCTGTATGAGGGAGTACCTAGGCTACAGGAGTACTCTTGATAGACTTACTTATGTGATTGTGGAATTGAGGCTGGTTCCTATGGAATTTTGAGGCTGAATTCCTAGAGTCTTCACTAAACCGGGATACACGTGCAGGGCCATTAAAAGCACGAGCTATTAAGAATACACCTTAAGAAAAGGTTGTGTGCGGGTCTGATGTTTGAGATAGAGTTCAAGATAATAGTGTCACTCTTGTTGAATCAGAATCCTACTTGCTACGCAAAGGTTCAAGGTATAGACACCTTTTTTTATGCACAATCTTAGAAACGTTTGACGTTACTTCTGAAACACTTTTTTTAAATTCAAGTGGGGGATTGTTGGAACATTATGTCATTATTCTAAAATAGGGAGATGAATTGAAAAAGTTTCTAAGTCAAGTCCCACATTGTGTGTTAGTTGAAAATACTCCTTAATCCCACATTGCTTAGATTAGAAATCTTGGCTAATTTACTTCATTATATAAGAAAGTCACTTGTTTCTTTCCAAAACACACCAAAAACTTATTTTGACTTTTTCCTTCCTCACTCTCATAACTCTGCGTCTTTCGAATTGTCGAAGCGCCAACTTCTCCCCCTTTCTTTCTACTCGTTGAATTTTCCGAGGACTTTCTTGAATTCTCCTTCGAGAATAATGTTAATTTCTCTTCGTTTGAGTTGAGAAATTATCAAGTATATTTTTCTTGGATTCTCTTTAGAGAATTATTGAAATTTCTCTTGGTTAGAGAATTATCAGATACTAAGATGGTATTTATATCATATTTGAATGGTCCTACTACCATCTGATGGTGTATATCTAGACTGATTATCTACCGTGCAAGTAGTAATCGTATAGTATAGAACTGGACTGTTTTATCCTGGAGGCATCGTGGTTATTAAGAACTGTTTTGCATAATTTTGGCAATACCGCAAAACGTCTTAAAGAAAGCATACCGATCCGCGACTCGACCCGGTATTTTCTTCGGTGGCAAACTTGTTAAAATCGTGATCCAACATGTATAAACATGTGTCGAATCCCTTCATGGAACTTTATGAAACTTGGGAAAATAAAATACGCTGGAATTTACCTATTTGTATTGACTATTAAATTAAACACGATTCTTCCTGCTTGGTAGTGGGAGCGAAGGAAATTTATTGTTTTTGAATTATTTTGGTTATTTGGTAATCTTGGGTTATTTGTGTACACAATGGAAGAAAATTAAAGATATTGTAAGCTAAAATAGAAATGTTAATGTTTTATGAACCTTGGTTCTTTTTCATTAATTATTAAATTGAAGTAGTTGATTTCTTTTGAAGATTTTCTTATTCAATTGCATGTTGGCATCATTGCGAAGCGAAACACACACAAGTGTTTGTATGATGAAACTGACAATTCAATATTAAATAGTATTTTAGTAGTATGAAATGCTATTGATTTGATTTAAAAGTTTGGAAAACTTCACATTTGAAGTGAGTAGTGTGTTTACTGTATTATAAGTTTGGATATTAGTTAAATTTTGATTTTTATAGTACTTATTGGATGTGTTTACTCATTTTTGAAGTGTTCGTGTTTTGAACTCTAGGGATGAATATATGCATATGCAGTTCAGGAGTGCTATTGTAGTATTACAATATCTAGCATTTTGTAACAGTATAGTTTCCTCTGTTTCAGTTAGGTTAACGTATGCAACGTAGGCACTATCCTGGTCCTTTTTCTCGCCTTTGCCTGGTCATAATTAAGTTAGTTTGATTGGTTGGAGTTTAGTTAATTCAGATTCATATTTCTGGATTTGTTGCTGGGGGTTTCTGAGTTGGTTTTGGCACTGTGTGGATCGAGATGGTGCGGTTTCAGCGAGTTTGCTTTGCGCTTAAAGTTGGTAGAAGTGCAGAGGAGTTTGGGGTCATCCACCCTCTCTCAAAGAATAGAAAACTACGTAAAGATATATATACAATAATAGAATCAAATCCTTATAATTGTTGTAATTAAAATATAATATATAATATATTAAAATCTTATTCAAAAAAAAAATATATTAAAATGAATGATAATACGAATAAATATATATAATTTGATTGGTTGATAAAATATAAAAAATTCATAGCAATAAGAAGAAATAAAAGGGCATATTCAAGCAGTTGAAGAAAGAAGATATGGTGTTCAAGTTTTTTTCTGCTTCATTCTGTTTGGGATTAGTTGATTTCTTTATATTTTTATTTGGAACAGGGGATGTATCAGTGCCAATTAGGTTTGCTTTCACTTTGCAGTTATCTGGCCAATGTATTTAGAGTGTTGTTTTGCTATTTGTATTGAACTGTTTTTTTGGAATTACTTTGGCTTGGTATACAGACATAATGTTTTATTATATTATTATACAATCATAACAATAAAACATCAAGCTTTTACTGTATTTTCCACCTAAATGCTATAGGACTTCTAACAACAGTTCTTCCATCAGACCATTCTAAGCTACCAAAACTTTGAGTAATATTTTGTTTCGGAGTTGAATTAGTAAATGTAACTATGTATGATTTTTTCTCATTTTTCTTAAAACTTAACACTTCTGGTTCAACCGAGATTTTGACAGATGGAACATCTGACTTAACTGATACCTTGTATGTTCCTACCGCACCCACATTGGTAAGAGTCCGACTGTGTTTAATCTCATCATTTCCACCATCAAAGACCACAGCGAATGAAGGATAATTAAGGTTTGTTACACTGTATTGTTTATTTGGATCGCACGTGTACTTTCTCCTCGCTACAATTTCAATCTGAGCAGGTGAGTAGTTCAATGCACAGAGGAAACTCAAGTAGTCATCCACTCTCAAATCATAGACAAGCCCGGGATTTAGTGCGAAAACAGGATCAACATGTCCAGCACCAAAATCAAATGGAGTTGCTGGCTTTTTAGTTGCGTCGTCCAATAATGTCTGATTGTTTTTATAAGCCGTATAAGCGGTTGTCATCAACGTAGATCGAATGGCAGCTGGGCTCCAGTCTGGATGAATCGATTTGATCAAAGCTGCTAGTCCACTTACATGTGGACATGACATTGATGTTCCTGACATAATGTGGAAATCTACGCGCCTAGGATCTGAAGTCAAACCTGTAGGACTCAAATTCTTTGGATATGCTGCTAAAATGTTAAAACCTGGCGCAATTAAATCAGGCTTCAGTATTTGCGGGGTTATTAAATTGGGTCCTCGTGAGCTGAAAAATGCAACCGTAGGAGACAGTTTAACCTCAAGCTTTGTTCCTTGAAACACAATTGTACCCGTCGATTTTGGATCAGAAAACAAGTATTTCTTGATGGCTTCGCCATCTGTGAAACCAACTGCAGTTGCTGGAAAAATATGGGCATCAGGCATAGGTCTTTCTCCATCCTTCTCAGTGTTGGCTAACACCATGCCCAAACCACCAACAGATTTCACTACACTTCCTTTCTCCACCCTTTCAACCTTTCCACGATCACACAATACAATCTTTCCCGCTACTTTTTCTGGAGCCAAACTACCTGGAAGACATGTTCCATCATTGTTTCCTTCTTCATTGCTTGCATTTCCTGCATATATGAACGGCAGGAGAGTTTCGGGAAAAGATTTTCCATTATAAAAGGATACACCTGAATAATTTTGTCCGTTTCCAAGCCTGATGTATGTAGGGAAATCTCTATCAAGTGTTCCAGCTCCCACGGTTGTAATCCAGGGTGCTAAATTAGTGACACTCAAAGAACTAGGACCGGAGTTCCCCGCAGAGCATGAAACTAGAATGCCATGCTCCATTGCTGCATAGGCTCCAATTGCTAAATTATCCTCAAAGTAATCAAGTGGTATATCTCCAAGCGACAATGACAGAATATTGACGTTGTCGGCAATGGCCTGATCTATTGCAGCCAATATATCAGACATACGACAAGCTCCTAACCAACAAACCTTGTACATAGCAACTCTAGCACCAATCGCCATCCCACGCGCGGTCCCGTTGGCTAATCCAAAAAGACTTGCGTTCTTCACCGGAGATCCAATAGCTATGCTCGCGGCGTGGGTTCCATGGCCAAAATCATCTCGAGGTGTTTTAGGCAATTTGGTTTCATCAGTTGAACCAATAGATGCCTCGAAACCCTTTCGATAGAACCTAGCACCAATCAATTTCTTATTACAATTAGATGTTGTAAAATTTATACCTGTATCACATATTCCTTTCCAACTGCTTGGAATTGGCCCATATCCAGTATCATCAAAGCTCTTGCTTTCGGGCCATATACCCGTGTCAAGGACTCCCACGATTACATCACTACTTTTGTCTAGCGTAGGGAGCGAGATAGAAATTTTATCGAGCCCAAGAAACTTTGGTGTCCGAGTTGTGTGGAGTTTGTACATTTTATCTGGTGTCACCTTTAGAATCCCTGGTTGGCTCTTTAGTAACCGATGTTCTTCAACTGTCAAACTTGTCGAGAATCCATTTATTGCCTTATCATAGGTGTAGATCATTTCAGCTGATTTGGATACTGACTTCAAAATTGATGTGTACCAGATTGAATGGTGGTTGAAGCTTGTTGGCATCATGGATTTGGCAGCATGAACAATGTAAGTAGTTTGATTATTCTCTCTATTCTTTGATCTTGCCAGAGGCACATCGCACAAGATGATAATCAAAAAAAGAATTACAGCGAGAGGTTTCTGAAGTGCTTCCATGTTAGATAGCTTTCTTTGTATATATTCAAATATGATTTGTGTGAGAAATTTAAAAGAAAACTTTGTTTTATAAAAGGGTGGGTCAATTATTGATCTAAAATAAAATTTAACTTTTTAATTTCTTTAACCAATGTATCTGTATAAGATTTCATTTAACAAATTTAATAAGTTAAATTTTCTTTATGATAAAAAATAGATAGAATATTAAAGAAAAAGAAAAGTAGTAGAATAAGGAGAAATTGAATAAAAGATGAAATTCATTTTAAGAAAAAAATATTAAGTTCTATATTAAATAATTGTAGTCTTGACTTTTGCAATAATACTGTTACTGTTTTTTTTTGTATTACATAAAGCAAAGTTGTAGACTTAAAAACAAAATAAATATTTTCTTACTCATTAAGAAAAATAAATAGCATTATCTAATTAATAATCACTTTCTAAAAAAAACAAGTTACTTATTGACAAGTGATTTGAAGACACATGTTAGTAGTCAAATACAAAGAAACATCAATATTTCAAAATTAATTTTATCAAAATCTGACATGAATCACTCCGCTTTGGTTTTGTGCATGAGGTCATCATCATCGTTAGGGTTTGCAGCTTCAAACCAAACAATTCATTGTCAAGAAGAAGACTTGAAGAGAAGTACTAAGAAAGTTAAAAGGATAAACCTGAGTCAATAACACACTGTTAAATTTCTTAAGCTACAAGAAAAACCATATATTATTAATTACTGTATGCAACACAGAATCATAGTTCTATTATGGATAATACAAATTGTGGAAATGTTTTTGTTGTGATAAAAAGGCAACGAACGGGGAGTAATATATTGTCTCAGTTTGCAATTATCTGGCCAATGTATTTAGAGATGGGGTGTTGTTCTGCTATATGTATTGAACTGTTTTATTGGCATTACTTAGGCCTAGTTTTTATAATATAATTCTTTTTGCTCTTTCAAAAAGAAAAGTAAAACTTCAAATGTATACAGACATAATGTTTTATTATATTATTACAATATATTCATAACAATAACACATCAAGCTTTTACTCTATTTTCCACCTAAATGCTATAGGACTTCTAACAACAGTTTTTCCATCAGACCATTGCAAACTTCCAAAACTTTGAGTAATATTTTGTTTGGAAGTTGATGTAGAAAATTTAACTATGTATGTTTTTTTCTCATTTTTCTTAAAACTTAACACTTCTGGTTCAACCGAGATCTTGACAGATGGAACATCTGACTTAACAGATACCTTGTATGTTCCTTCCGTACCCACATTGGTAAGAGTCCGACTGTGTTTAATTTCATTGTGCTCACCTGTAAAGACCACAGCAAAAGAAGGGTAATTAAGATTTGTTACACTGTATTGTTTCTTTGGGTCACATGTGTATTTTCTCCTCGCCACAATTTCAATTTGAGCTGATGAATAGTTCACTGCACAGAGGAAACTCAAGTAGTCATCCACTCTCAAATCATAGACAAGCCCGGGATTTAGCGCGGAGACCGGATCAACATGTCCAGCACCAAAATCAAACGGAGTCGCTGGCTTTTTCGTTGCACCGTCCAATAATGTCTGATTGTTTTTATAAGCCGTATAAGCTGTTGTCATCAACGCAGATCGAATGGCAGCTGGGCTCCAGTCTGGATGAACCGATTTGAGCAAAGCTGCTAGTCCACTTACATGTGGGCATGCCATTGATGTGCCTGACATAATTTGAAAATCGACGCGCCTAGGATCTGAAGTCAAGCCTGTAGGACTCAAATTATTTGGATATGCTGCTAAGATGTTGAAGCCCGGTGCAATTAAATCGGGCTTCAATATTTGCGGCGTTATCAAATTGGGTCCTCGTGAGCTGAAATCAGCAACAACAGGAGACGGCTCAACCTCAAGCTTTGTTCCTTCAAACACAATTGTACCCGTCGGTTTTGGATCAGAAAATAAGTATTTCTTGATGGCTTCGCCATTTGTGAAGCCAACGGCAGTTGCTGGAAAAATATGTGCATCAGGCGTAAGTATTTCTCCACCCTTCTCATTGTTGGCAAACACCATGCCCAAACCACCAACAGATTTCACTATATTTCCTTTTTCCACCCTTCCAATCTTTCCAGGATCACACAAAACAATCTTTCCCGCTACTTTTTTTGGGTCCAAACTGCCTGGAGCACATGTTCCATCACCTTTTCCTTCATCACTGCTTGCATTTCCTGCATATATGAACGGCACAAGAGTTTCGGGCAAGGAATTGCCATTATAAAAGGACACGCCTGAATAATTTTTTCCATTTCCAAGACTAACGTATGTAGGGAAATCTCGATCTAGTGTTCCAGCTCCCACAGTTGTAATCCATGGTGCTATATTGGTGACACTCCAAGAACGAGGACCAAAGTTGCCCGCAGAGCATGAGACTAGAATGCCATGCTCCATTGCTGCAAAGGCTCCAATTGCTAAATTATCCTTGAAGTATTTATATGGTATCTCTCCAAGCGACAATGAAAGAATATTGACGTTGTCGGCAATGGCCTGATCTATCCCAGCCAATATATCAGAACCGCTACATAATTCTATCCAACAAACCTTGTACATTGCAACTCTAGCGCCAATGGCCATCCCACGTGCAGTCCCATTGGCTAAGCCAAAAAGACTCGCGTTTTCCACCGGAGATCCTATAGTTGTGCTTGCAGTGTGGGTTCCATGGCCATCATCATCTCGAGGTGATAAAAACCGGATACGTTCATCATTTGGAGCTATAGAAGCCTCGAAACCCTTTCGATAGAACCTAGCACCAATCAATTTCTTATTACAATTAGATGTTGTAAAATTTGTACCTGTTTCACATTTTCCTTTCCAATTGTGCGGAATTGGCCCGTATCCAGTATCGTCGAAGCTCTTGCTTTCGGGCCATATACCTGTGTCAAGGACTCCCACAATTACATCACTACTTTTATCTAGCGTAGGGAGCAAGCTAGAAATTTTATCGAGCCCGAGAAACTTTGGTGTCCGAGTTGTGTGGAGTTTGTACATTTTATCTGGTGTCACCTTTAGAATCCCCGGTTGGCTCTTTAGTAACCGATGTTCTTCAACTGTCAAAGTAGTGGAGAATCCATTTATTGCCTCATCATAGGTATAAAGTATTTCAGCTGACTGGGATACCGACTTCAGAACTGATTTGTACCAGATTGAATGGTGGCGGAAGCTTGATGGCATTGTGGATTTCGCAACATGAACAATGTAAGTAATCTTCTTATTTTCATTATTCTTTGTTCTTGCCAAAGACACATGACACACACTCAGAATCACAATAAGAATGACAATGAGGGACTTCATAAGTGTTTCTATGTTAGATAGCTTTGTTTGTAAGTATTGAGATGGAATTGTGAGAGAAATGGAGTAGAAAACATTACCTTATAAAGGTGTGAGAACATGCATTGGAATTTGAAATCAATAAAAAGAGCAGTAAAATATGGAGAAATTGAAGAAAAAAATTTCATTCATTTATGAAAAAGTATTAAGCTCTATATTAAGTAATTGTAATTTTTAACTTATGCAGAAACAAAACTAAATACTTTCGTACTCATTAAGAAAAAGAGTTAATATTTTTTAATGTTTTAAAAGTATAATATTTTAGATTACATCAATATTATAAACAAAAGGATATTGAAATAGTTGAAATATCTCAATTTTATGTATCAGTTGAAATAAATGAATGCAAGCGATTATAAATAAATTGTTGATGAATAGGTTTGAGTTGATTGTAAATAAGTAGTTCATTCTTACAGAATAATAATTTTAAATAATTAAATAAATAAAATATATTATGATTTTTGAAGACTTAAATTTTTAAAAAAATGTTTACAAAACACTCTTTAAAGTGTTTTTTTAATAATTTATAATGATAAATTTTATGAGAACGTGATGAGTGTTAGAATATACATTCTCCAATACACTCTTTTAAGTTACTGCCAAAGGCTTTCCTTTGGTTACCTAAAGAAGTTGGTGCAGAGTACAGGTAATGAAGATATGTGCATTTTTTCTCATACATGCTATAATGATCGATTAACTGTATTGTTTTATCTGTGTATGTCTGACTTTGTTTAGCATGGCGAACTTTACGATGATTTCTATACTTCACATCAGTTCATACTTTCATCATTGGATGACTTTGATTTACTTTTCTGTTGATCATAGTTAGAGCAACTTCTGAATTCTAATTGAAACATTTTGTTTAATATAAGTACACCGATCCTTTATAAATACTGTGAACATGATGATAATTAACTATGCAATGGTCAGTTGTATAGTGATCCATCGATCGATTTTTATAGAGATGTATAAGATTAAGGGTCTCTTTGGTTGGAGGTAGATGGAGGGGAGGGGAGGGGAGGGGATATTTGTAAATATATTTGTTTGGTTCACTTTTTATGAGGGGAAGGGAGGGGAGGGGAGGGGAGCAAAATCCCTCCTAAACTCACTTTTTGCTCCCCCCAAATTGAAGGGATTTGGAGGGGAGGGAAGATTTATTTATTAAAATTTTATTATGTTCCCTAATTTATCCTCAAATATTTTTTTAATTCCAAGATTGTCCTTACTAAATTATTAAAGAATAAGTTTTTGTTTCACGTTGCATTTGTCTTCTATTTTGTGGCTGCTATCTGTAACTTGTTTTTCTCAGGTGATTTTTTTCTTTCATTGAATTGTTCTTTTTGATTTTATATTTTTATTACGTGTGTAATCGATATTGTTTGTTAGGATGTTATATTTGTACCTATATGCTATTCAAATTTGTATATCAAATCTATAATTTTATTAGGATGTTGTAGCTATACGTTAAATTTAAGGCGAATAAAATAGTATTCAACCTGTTATAATTATAAGAACAGTACGGTATAAAAAATAGTAGCAAAGTACCGAAAGTAACGAAGACACCTGTGTAAGGTGTATCAAAAGTACCGAAAGCATAGAAAGGTATACACGTTTGCTATATATAAAAAACAGTAGCAAAGAAATTGATATACACGTTTGAAAAGAAATTTATATATTAATAAAATAAACAGTAACAAATTATATATATGAATTGTTTTTAACTTTCTAATATTAATATAATAAATAGTTTTTTTTTCAATATAATTTTTTTTTTAACATTCTAATATTATTTTATCTATTCTTTATTATAGAAATTATTTTATTGAGTTAGATGGATCATCAAGATCAGAGAATTCGTATTAACAAATGGTTTGATTTGCGTCGAAGAGTTATAGTTCAACTAATGTGTGCTGTTGTTTACTATTATGTTCGATTATCTCGTAAAAGAAAATTGTGTTATAGTATGAGCTCTGAGAGAGAAAGGGTACGTGAAGAAATTATGTACCGAATTAGTAACAGTGAAACTAGTAGAAATATATTAAGAATGGGTCCCCAAACTTTTATGACCTTATGTGATATCTTACAAAGAGAAGGGGGATTAAAAGCTACCCGATGGTCAAGTGTGGAAGAGCAAGTTGCAAAATCAATTTACATATTAACACATAATGCAAGATATTGATGACCATGTTGCCCGAAATGAGGTGAATTTGGAAAGCTTTGATGTTGGTTACGATTTTTCTGTACCTGAAACACAATCACCAGATCCTTTAAGTGGGAATAAAAGGAAGAAAATGAAAGTGGTAAAAAACAAAGATACAAACAACGATATTACTGAACTCCAAGAATCAATTGTCTTGGTTGCAAATGCACTAACCGAAGGAAATGCTGCAATACGAGAAGGAAATGAAATAATGAGAGAGCGTCAGAAATATGAATTGCATCCAATTTCAGGGGAAGAAACATGGAATTTAATAAAGGAGTGTGGATGTGATGCAAAGTCATTGCCGCAAATATATTGCACTGTCATGAAAGATGCTGACAAACTTAGGATGATTCTCCAGTGTCCACCTGAAGCCCGCAAAGCAGTGATAATGCAAATGGTCTTTGGCTCATCTGATTGATCACTTTATAATAGTTTTATGACTTTTATGAATATTTTATTTACAATTTAATGTTTCTGAATATTTTGTTTACAACTTAATATGTTTTTAGATATTTTGTTTAAATTTGTGTGGTTTATAATATGAACAAGTTTTTATTTGGTGCCTCTGACTCTATAATTATTTTTATTTAGAATTAATTTTACCAAGTACAAATGAAAATGTTTGTAAGGTTAAAAAGGTAATTTAATTTTAAAATCCCTCCCCTCCCCTTGTGAACCAAACATATATGTTGTTAAAAATCTCTCCCCTCCCCTCCCCTCCCTTCTTTGAACCAAACATATATTTAGTTAAATTCCCTCCCCTCCCCTCCCCTCCATTCCCCTCCCCTCTATTAAATTCCCTCCCCTCCCCTCCCATCCGTTGAACCAAACGGACCCTAAAGTAATGATTCATTATAGATGAAAGGATGTATTCATATTCAAATAAAACATAATTTAAAACCTCATACCTAGATTACAACATAACCTACCTGGCGACGACGGGTTGTCGTTCCTCCACTTTCTATGAACGACGGCCGTGGCAACAGTGGAGGAAGGTCGGTGGAGGCGAAGAAGAGGGTCTTTTGGTACTTAGCATCGTGATGGGATTCTTATCCAGAGGGGAGATCTTTGGTTGGGGGTAAGTCTTCTACACTCACTTCAGTGTACTTTTCTGAGTTTCCTAACAGGACCAATGCGTACGACGTTTTTCAACTCTTTGGGTGTTATGGGGAAATTGTGGAAGTGGCTATTTTTCCTCGAACAACAAAATCGGGAAAAGATTTGGTTTTGCAAGGTTTAGGGAAGTTGATGATGCGAGACTGTTGGTTGTCAGTCTTGACGATATTCTAATCGATGGGAGAAAGATTCACACGAATATTCAGAGGTTTGAGAAGGGTAGTTTGTCATCGAAAAGAACGGAGGATGGTCTTAGAAGGAAGGGGGATTCTGCTAATAGGGAGGAACCTTTTTAGGGGGGCGAGAGTTTTCGGCAATCGTAGGGGGCATAAAACTTTTGCAGATGTGGTTGGGAATGTTTCTGGAAATCCTCTTCCGGTTTTGAAGGCCGTAGTGTTTTATCATTCTATTGAGAAAGATAAGGCTAGGTTTTTAAAATCTTATGTGGGGAAGTTGATCATACCTGGGTCAGCTTACAATATCCATACTAGTTTCGAATTGGAAGGTTCTTTAACGATTAAAGTTACTCTGTTGGGGGCGAATCTATGTTTACTCGAAGAAATAGAGGAAGGTTTCATAGAAGATCCTATTAGGGAGGGGAGACAATGTGGAAACAATGGTTCGTACACGTTAGGAGGTGGAAGGAGGAGGAGGATGATAATAGTATAGTGATGTGGATCAGGATTTACGGTGTCCCTTGTCATGTGTGGGATGGGGATTTCTTCGTTTCTCTTGCGAATTCCTAAGGAATTTTGTTTGCATGGACGAGAATACATCGAAAGGTACCATTATGGATATTGAGAAGTTTTTGATCCGGGTCCCTTTATCTTTCACTTTTTATGTGTCAATGTCTTTGGATGTTGATGGGAAGGCTTTTAGCATTTTGCTTAGGGAAGATTCTTTCGGTCCCGTGCGCATCGATTATGGTTCGCAGAAAAAGTCTGGTTCTGTTTTGGCTTCTTCAGATTCGGAGGAAGGTTGGTCCACAGGTTCATCTGCAGGGAAGACCGGGGATGATGGTGAAGGTCTGGGAGGCGACACGGAAGACTTTCCTCTTAATGTGGTTGATACGAATATAAGGTCTCGTAGCAATCCCAAGGCTACTGATTCTTATAACTGTGACAAGGGTGATTGCCAGAATAGCATTTAGGGTTCAGGGGCTGTTGTGATCCGAAATTTCGATGAAGCATTAGTTTCGGTCAAGGGTCAGCGTTCTTCTCGGTCTTTTAGCAGGGGTTCTAGTTTTGGTTCCATAAACACATGAGCGATTGGTTTTGGTGACTCTTTTGTTAAAGTCTCGATGGACACTTTATCAGAGAATGGAAATACTTCTAAGTCAGTATCTAGGGATTATCAAGGAAAGAAGAATAATGTCAAAAGGATCAAATTCAAGCATCTGGTGGATTTGGGTGGGCCGGTAAATGGTAAATTCAAAAGGTCTCATTTGTTTAAGTGTAATGTTTTTGCAGCCTTGTCTGACATGTCTTTTAAGCCACAGGCAAATGTGGTTTATATATCTTCTTCTGCTAGTGACATTATATCCCAGTTTCACAATGAAAATTCTGAATTCTCTGATATTTGTAGGAATAACGCTAGGTAATGGGATTTTGTTGATAGTAATATCAGTGTCAAATTGTGGTATGCTATTGTAGCTTTAGGGGTGGTGGCAGTGGAAGGAGAGAATAATTTTGTGAATAAGGTGTCTGAATTGGAGGGAATTGCTCAAGTGAGTAGGGAGGTTTTGAAGGGGTCATCCAGATTGTCTCAATGATTATTGGGTCTCTGAATATTAGAGGGGGTGGAAGTAAACTGAAGCGGAGGAGGATTTGTTCTATAATTCGGAGAGGTAAGGCAGACATTTTTTTTATTCAGGAAACGAAGATATCCAATATGGAAGACTTCATTGCTAGGAGCTTTTGGGAGGAGGTTGGAATTGGATTCTCTTTTTCTAATTATGTTGGTCTTTCAGGGGGCACCATTATTTTGTGGAAGGAGGATACAGTGTCGTTTTGTTTAGTTTTAAAGGCGATTGTTTCTTGGGAATTAAAGTTATGTGGAAATATCAAGTTTACTATATCATTAATGTTTACTCATCGTGTGATTTCCTTACACAAAATGATGTGGAGTATTTTATTGGACATGAATGAGAAGTATTTTGATGGAGAATGGATTCTCGGTGGGGATTTTAACTCGAATAAAAACAATGACGAGAGGAAAGGGAGGTCTGATTATGATTACAACATAGAGAATAATGCTTTTGCGGATTTTATTACAGTAAGCTAGTAGATG